>NC_046659.1:59195017-59196324 GCF_010883055.1 Belonocnema kinseyi
TAGAAACGAGTCAGGCGACCCTCACTGTTTACGTTTCGATCCCCCCGAAATCAGTCCAAGGCTATTTGAAGGCAACCCTCGACACTTGACTGAAAGCGAGAGTTTGGTGTAAATATACAAAATTTTTAGTCATGGAATGAAAATGTCTATGAAGATAAAAATACACAATTGTTCAATTTTGTTCATTTGTTATCAGATGAGTTGTCGGATCTCAAATACACACCTTTGCACGCCGTTCCTTTTCAAATTTTGAAAATCTAACGGTTATCTCTTAAATTTAATACTTTTTGAAAGATTGAATGGCTCTTGATTAAAAAACAGGAAAGAATTTGTCTTATTTAACGGATAAAAAGGGCCATATCTCGCGCTCTGCCCTCGATAATGTATTTACCTCGCGCTACGCGCTCAAGTTTCTTGTGACCACGCGCTTCGGGCTCGTTTTAGGTCACAATGTAATGCATATACAGAAGCTTATATTATCCTACAAAACACATTTTCATTACAATATTTGCGCGTCGTGTTCCATTGTTGAATTATGCGCCCTATCAAAATAAAGTGTAAACCATATTTGTACAGCTTTTTGAGGTAAATAATTTTTTAAAATATATTTCGTATCTCACACAGCTTATTTGTATCATACATAATAAATATGATTTATTATTAAATTATTGTATTTTTAGGCTAGTTCATTTCAGCCTTGTAGCACTGTGGTGTACCTATGTATAAGCTTATACAGTGAAACTCTGAGACTGTGCCGGTTTTGGGACTGGAGGAGGTGGGGAATTACCCAAATCGATTGCCGTTTCGTGGAATACGATTTTTTTTGTTCACGCCTGAGCAATCGTCGCTCACCCCGCGCAGCTCCTTTAATTCATTCTTGCTGCGCGGCGTCAATTCTCGGAAGGACTATATCAAAGGGCTATATCTCTAGGGTTCACTGTAGTTGAGTTGTTGTAAATAAATAAATCATCCAGATTAGAACTACTTTCTTACTTATTCATACATTGCAATAAGATTGAAATATTTTAATTCTGTTTGTACTTTTACTTATTGATTAATTATTTACTGTAGGATCGTTATTTACTGTGGGATCCCAATTTAAGATGTAATATTCGCTTTCTACAACGGGCATTGGAATGTATCTATATAAAGGCATCCATTCTCTTAAGAATCCTAGGTTAAGGTCAAGTTGTTGTTGTATAATGCTCGCTACAGTCTGTCAAGTTAAAGCGTGGGTGGCTTTACTCGCAGTCGGTAAGGTGTATCGACATGATTTTGGTGTCAAAATATTAAGAAGAGCTCCCTCT
>NC_046659.1:59196424-59199741 GCF_010883055.1 Belonocnema kinseyi
ATATATCTAGTCGGGAGTTGTGCTGACTGAAAACAGATGATTTGGAGCGATTCGCGCGCCATCTGTTGGTCATTCTAAGGACTTATTGAACTACCCTCGTATTAAAGATTTTGAAACGATTGTCGCTTCCCGAGGATCGTCGGGGACCCCTGGAGCCAGAGCTGGGGGCCACAGCATACGGGACAGTGGCGATGGTGAGCTGCGAGATGGTCAGGCAGATCTCACTAATCAAACAGCTGGTCATCAAAAACATCTGCGACAAACGGTAAGTAATGGAACATCAACTGTGCCTGCTGAGGATGCTTTGGCTAGCGCTAGCTATTTGCAGCCAACCACCTCGAGAGAAATAACGTGGGAGAGCATCAATTGGGATACCACAATGAAAGAGGAATTGGTGCGTCTCTATTACGAAAGTGCGAAGTTTGAAACAAACATGGAAAAGGGATACAATTTAAGAACAAAATTTGCTGCACAGTATCCTAAGATACAAAAAATTGCACTAAGAGATCTTATCGCTAAAGTGAAAGACATCAGGACTGATCTACATGTTACAGAAGATCGAGCAATAGAGATTAAACAACAGGTTGATTTGGCGTGGGAAAACGACGGCAATGAACATCAGTTAGATAAAGCCGCGTCAAACGGTCAAGCATGAGCAATTGATGTTCTTCCTGAACCTATTGATGATCCAACACCACCACATCCTCCAGAGGTGGATGACCTTATACAACCGGAACGGCAGCTTCCTATTGATGGGCTCGCCTTAGAAGATGTGGATAACGAAGACTTGATTGATGCAGAAGGCATAGGGGCTATGGATAATGAACATCATGCACCGGATCCATTAGAACCACATTCAGATATTACTAACAATGATGTGGATAGGGAAATCTCAGAAAAACTACAGCACCTGGAAAGGAATTTTGGTAATTCTTCACTAGGGTTCAGATATGTAGAACCAACACTAAGGCATTCTCTGCCCAAAATGAACATCACAAATGATCTGCGTGTACTAATAGCAAATCTCGACAGCAAGGTTTTACCTACGTAATTGAACGTAGCACAAATTGCATTAGAGGTGCAAACTCTTGTATACTGTGCAGCTGTGGCAACCGTTAGAACGTTGGGCTGGAAAACTAGGCCTGCATATGCATTTTTTGTCCCAGCAAGGTATCGAGATCCACATGGAAGGTCAGGTTGGATATGGATGTCAGCGAAGTAAGGTGCAAATTGGGTCGATTAACTCAATATAAAAAAGGAAATAGAACCAGAAAGCTGATGAACCATGTTATTAAAATCATCCACCCTCTGCACGTTGAGACATTAACACCAGCAATATTGGATGAAATTTTAGACTCTCAACTAACTACTGGTCGGGTGTTTGGGGAAAAATGAACAGATGCAATTTGGACACTGCGTGGTTCAAACTGGAGGAAGCAAGGGTAAGCAATAGCCCTGAAATGCATCTGACAAACATCACAGCTTTGGATGTTTCAGCGGTCTTGAAAAGGGCAAGTAATTGGAAAGCTCCAGGTCCAGACATGGTGCACAACTTCTGGTACAAGTACCTGACGAGTGTGCATCTTGCGTTGGCAAGGTGTTTTCAGAAGATCATTGAACACACAGATCTGATACCAGGTCTTATGCTCCAAGGTACAACGTATGTAATACAAAAAAAACAGACGCTCAAAATCCATCTGACTTTCGACCGATAGCCTGTCTTTCAATAATTTATAAATGTCTTACAGCTATCATTGCAGATAAGGTATATTCTCATTGCGACGAGAATGACATTCTTACAGAAGAACAAAAAGGATGTTGTAAAAACACACGAGGCTGTAAAAATCTAGTCACTATAGATGCTGTTGCCATGACTTAAGCTCGTAAGCATCAAAGGAACTTACACTTGGCATACATTGACTACAATCAAGCGTTTACCTTCGTGCCGCATGACTATTTGCTTGAAGTCTTAAAACTTTACAAAATCTGCCCACGCATTATTGACTTTCTAAGCAATGCGATGAGGCCATGGGGTACAAGAATCAAGTATTTTAATCATGGACAACCAAGGATAACTAGATCAATACGCTTTACGAAGGGTATATTTCAAGGAGTCTCCTTCAGCGCACTATGGTTCTGTTTAGCGTTTAATCCATTGAGCAAAACACTAAACAGCATGTCTCATGGGTTCAGAATTCATAATAATGAGGATTGTCATCAAGTGACCCATCTTCTTTACATGGATGACCTGAATCTGTACGCTAGTTCAGTCCAGAAACTGCAGCAAGTGATCGATGTCACAAAGCAGTTTTCCAATGATATCCACATGGAGTTCGGACTAGATAAATGTAGAGCAGTGCATTTAATCAGAGAAGAATTAGGGACCGCGGAGTTAAAGAACATCGAGGCAATGGCTGCAGGCGGATCATATAAATATCTGGGTATTCTTGAATCTAAGGGTATTCAACATACGATAGTTAAGACAAGCCTAACGTCTGCCTTCACTACAAGACTCAGATTAATTATGAAGAGTGTTCTCAAATCGGCAAACAAAGTCAAGGCGATCAAGACATATGCCATCCCTGTCATCACGTGTTCCTTCGGGCTTATAAAATGGTGTAACACTGACCTTGAAAAGTTAAACAGAGCTGTTCGCGTAGAAATTGACGAAGCACCGAATGCACCACAGAAATTCAGCGATTGAAAGGGTAGTTCTACCACGACATTTAGGGGGTAGGGGCGTTGTAGATGTCAAAAAACTGTGTGAGTCACAAGTTATACAGTTGCGAGACTATTTTAACAGCAAAAGAAATGTTGCGCTTTACAGTACCATCTGTCAAGCGGATCTTGAATACACGATCTTAAATTTGTCCTCAGATGCGGCCTTCAATATCAGGGCAGAAACCATAGAGGAATTAGAAATATAATGGAGGCAGAAAGCCATTCATGGCGAGCACCCCAACACGTTAGATCAAATTGAAGTGGATAGTGAGGCATCTAATATTTGGCTAAGAAAGGGTGTTCTGTATCCAGACACGGAAGCATTCGTCATTGCAATACAGGACAAGGTTGTCAGCACCAGGAATTATCGCAAGCACGTGTTACATCAAGATGTAGTCGACCGATGCCGATTATGCTGAGATACCAACGAATCCATCGAGCACATTATTGATGGCCGTCGCGTAATGGCTCAGAGAGAATATACGCACAGAAATAATCATGTACAGTCTGTCAAGTTAAAGCGTGGGTGGCTTTACTCGCAGTCGGTAAGGTGTATCGACATGATTTTGGTGTCAAAATATTAAGAAGAGCTCCCT
>NC_046659.1:59199841-59225229 GCF_010883055.1 Belonocnema kinseyi
AGAGCTCCAAGGAGATTATGTTGAAAAATAAAAAAAAATGTACCCAAAAAAAATTGTTTTTATACTTCATTCTAAGGACTTATTGAACTACCCTCGTATATTCTCCATTTTTCATGGATGGGTTTTCGTGTTCTACTTAGTCCCTCTCCTCTTCGTGATCAGCCTATTTGGCATGGGAAACCCCGTCAGTAGCAATGCTACCGCCAACATTGCCGTCAAAGTCATGAGAGGAGAGCTCAAGCCCTACCGCGACATCAACGCGGAACACCTTCGGTAGTTATTATTAGTTATTATTAGTAATACTATGTGACTTTATTAAACTTTTACTCGGGTAAACCCGGTTATACATCATAGTCACGGACCAAGTCAAGTGACTGATGAGATTAGAATGTTATAAGTTAATTCAAATAATATAATACGATGGTTGAAACCTCCTGCGATGATGTTGTAGGTATACAATTATGAGCGGCCACGAGCGTTGGAGGTGACAACAGTCCTCTGAATGCTTTCTTAGAGCTACCATCAGCTACTTCACGCGTTTTTAGTCGCTCGCTTCCTGATGATCAAGAAAGTTTCTTACAATGCGACAGGTGTTTAATAAAACCGCCTTCCGAGCTGCTGCCAATACCCTACTGACTCCTAAATGTTCAAGGTGTTTAGTGCATCTTGCGTGCACATTGCCTGTAGCCGAAATCACAATGGGATGAATAGATGCATGATTAACATTCCTCCATATGGTTTTTTCTTCATACCTTAACTCGCTATATTTGTGGATCTTGGTTGTATCATTTGACTGCAAATTTCGGTTAAGCGGACAAGCAATGTCGATGATGTAGACTCTTCCACCTTTTTTTTCTCGCATCACGATGTCAGGTCGATTGGCCCGGACGTAATGATCCGTTTGGATAGTAACATCCCAATATAAGATGTAATCTTCGTTTTCTAAAACGGGCATTGGAATGTATCTATAGAAGGGCATCCATTATTTTAGGAGTGCTAGGTTTAGGACAAGTCGTTGATGTATAATGCCCGCTACATCATCATGTCTATGTGTATATTCTCTCTGAGCTATTACGCGACAGCCATCAATAATATGCTCGATGGATTCGTTGGTATCTCCACATAATCGGCACCGGTCAACCACGTCTTGACGTAACATGTGTTTGCGATAATTCCTGGTGCTTACAACCTTGTCCTGTATTGCAATGATGAATCCTTTCGCCTCTGGATACAGAATACCCTTTCTTAACCAAATAATAGATGCCTTACTATCCACTTCAATTTGATCTAACGTATTGAGGTGCTCGCCATAGATGGCTTTCTGCCTCCATTGTATTTGTAATTCCTCTATGGTTTCTGCCCTGATATTCAAGGCCCCATTTAAGGACACATTTAAGGGCGTGTATGCAAGATCCGCTTGACAGATGGTACTGTAAAGCGCAATATTTCGTTTTCTGTGAAAATAGACTCGCAACTGTATAACTTGTGACTCACACAGTTTTTTGACATCTACGACGCCCCTACCCTCTAAATGTAGTGGTAGAACTACCTTTTCAATCGCTGAATTTCTGTGGTGCATTCGGTGCTTCGCCATTTCTACGCGAACAATTCTGTTTAACTTTTCAAGATCGATGTTAGACCATTTTATGAGCCCGAAGGAGTACGTGAGGACAGGGATGGCATATGTGTTGATCGCCCTGATTTTCTTTGCCGAGTTGAGAAAACTCTTCATAATTAATCTGAGTCTGGTAGTGAAGGCAGTTGTTAGGCTTGTTGTTATTATTATTATAAGAGTTTAGTATGCACGCCCTTTTACTTATATTAGCTTAACACATGAAAACTGATTTTGAGATTTTTTGAATTATTTTTTAGTTTTCTCCAAAACGTTGTTCATCAAATGAAAAAAATTACACGGAGGAAATTTGTTCATTTACATTTACCCAATCGTTTCGGTAAATGGAGGACATTACTGCATTTAGATCAAGTTTACAATTATTTTAGGATTCAATACAAAACAGAACCATAAATATTACAAAAGAGTTATATAAAATCTCAAGTCCAAAAGTGAAAATTCAGATATGTATTTAATTCATACAAGGATAGTATTATTTTCATATCAGTATATCATCATCACAATTGCAGAATTTTTTAGAGATTTTTCTTTTATTATGAGAGGAATTACACAGCAGTAAGGTAAAATGAGATTCGCTAGGAACGTCAACATTATCAGGGCTGAAGTTTAAAGTCAAGTCCCTCCTGCAAACCTTAACATTTTTAAGTTTCAGTTAATATTGTAGGTTGTAGGACTTCAGAAAATATTCAAATATATGGATTCGTTTTACACGTTTGATTTTATTCATTAAATTCTAACCTAATTTAATTTAATAGATTTTATATAAATTTAATTTGTAAGTTTTTATTGTTCAATTTGTCACAGGTTTAAAATATTGAAAATTAAATGATTTAGGGTTGTAAGGTGAACAAAATTTGTAATAAAAAAATTATCCAATATTTTTATTTACTTCCTCTAAATTTATAAGCCCGTTATTCAATAAAATGTTAGAATAAGAAATTTTGATGAACGGTGACCAGATATTTTTTGGTCGGCCCTGACGTCCTCGTACTTTACCTTTTTAGCCGAGACTTTTCTCTCGATATTCTACGTTATCCGTGAGGTCTAGTCGTTAGCGATTGAACGCGTTAAACTTACAGTAGGTGATTCGAAACCCGTCACAGCGTTTTCGTTTTTAAAAGCGTTTCTAACAGTTTGTAAAGCCATTAAAAGTGCTTGAAAAAAGTAAAGACTAAGAATTAAGAGTAAATACCGGAATTCGTTTATTATAATGACAGGTAAAGATAAATTCAACAATCATATTTAGCGGTCGACTTCGCACTGTCTGCCAAAGGCTCTTATCAAATTATTATTCCCATTCGGCAATATTCGGAGACAGTCGCTATATGGCCCCTTCCTCACACAGGGCCATCTCTACATACATCTTACTAATATAACTATATTCTACAGTTCGGCCTATCCTGACTATCTCCGCCCTTGAAACCGAAGTCAATTATCGTATGGCATACACCATATCTTCTTTTCTTGTTATTCGTCAAGCACAATTAAAATTTCCAGATGAAGACAAAATTAATTAAGGTTTAAAAACGCAACCTGAACACAATGAATGCAATTAAAATACAAAGCTAAATATATCAAAATCGAAAATCAAGTCTCCCCTTAAACAAAGCGAGAAACAGAAACTCGATTTTGGATTTTGGCGCTTTAAAAAATCAGGTTCTCGAAATCCACATGCGCATGTTACAAGGTTCTCATATTCCCTCGCATCTACGTTTTGTTACCTAAAATCCCTCAATATCTACATAATCGCCTACTTTATACTCATGCGGGATCTCTCGTTTTTTATTTGCGTTATTTACGTAACGTTCCTGAGCCTGACGAAGCTTGCCTTCAGTTTTTGTTCTTAATTCTATCAGATTCCTATCGCTTTTATTCACGCTATTTTCTACAAATTCTCTCACCTAATCACACACCTTTCCTCGCTGAGTCATCCCAAATAATAATTGACTCGGAATCTCACCAGTAGATGCCTAGACAGAATTGATCATTGAGAATTCGATTTCGGAAATAACTGTAGGCCATAATTTTCAAATTTTCTGATCACTCAATTTTCCTTATGCTGGGCCAAGGGTTTTGTTTCCATTTTCTACTTGACTATTGGCCTACGGAGACGTGGTGGCTACTTTTTGATGCTTCACATGAAATTCTTCGCAAAAATCTAGAAATTCTTTTGACGTAAATAAACGTCCACTATTAGAAGCCACTATTCTAGGTTTTCCTTAGTTAAAAATGTTAATATGATCTACCCAGGTGCGAATTGACCGTCAGCCCAAGGTCGGGCCAACCGTTAGACGGTCGTTCCAACTTTGTGCGCTACTGGTAGGACCAACCCGCTAAATGATAACGGTCAAATGCCTCGGGCTTCTCGACGTCGGGCCAACATTTAGTCCCATATATGGGCCATCTGTTGAGGTGACGCCGGCCCAACTTTCGACAAAAATTAATTTAAAAAAAATTTATTTTAAAAATTATAATTATATAATCTTCACTTTTTGCCATTACTAAATACATATTTCACACACCGCGTACTCTAACCACTCGGCTATCGAAGCACTTGAAGTTTGTTTACAAAAACTGTGTGTTGTATTTTCCTCATAAATGAATTTGGAAAGAGGTTTGACAAATTGTGAAGCTATACTTTGAAAATATTCAGTGTTCGATGCTTTTTAGAATTTTTAAATTTTGCATGATTTCAAATTAACTTTATTATATATTAAAATAGATACATTTTGAATATGCAGCATTATTCAATTAATAATTCTAAATGTTTCATTTCGACTTTTTTAATTATGATATTGTGGCACAAATTAACAAAGTTTTTTCGTTTTTGTTGATTTGAAACTAAAGTTGACAATTTAAAAGATATCTAAATAATACATATTTATCCTTAAACGTTTCTATTTATAGCTAAGAATTTTTAATGGTTTATTTGGAATATTTATATATTTCTACGAGTAACACATGAATCCGTCATCCCAATAATACGAGCAGATCACCTGCGGCCAATGTTACATGCACATGTGACGTCGGCGGACAGGCCATCTCTTGACCACACTTGGGCCGACTGCAGTTTCACGGTCTTTTTGTAACAATCAACCAGAGTTTATCCGACGGTCTGCTCATACTCGGGCCAATGTTTGAAAGACCATCGGGTATATCAAGGTGACTTATGTCAATCCGACTGCTTTACCTAGAGTTGAACCGAACGCATTATTGTGGTCGTAACGACCAATCTGCCACAATTTATCCGATTGTCGTACCATAATTGGGCCAGAATTGGGCTAACAGTCGGCTTTTTGCTCGCCTCCGACGTCCGTCATCAACGTCGGTCTGACCATGGCAGCTTGAAAACATCTTAGTCGGCCCAGCTCTGGTTACCGTAGATCGGTTACTATAGCAGGGCCGACTTTGGGCCAATGGTCAAGCTCTGGCATCCGACCGAATTTCGCACCTGGATATGTGCACACAATCAAAAGGCTTATTTCCTTTAGGAATCCTTTTAACCATTCCCTCAACCTTACTGGTCATCGGAGAAAAAGAAATACATTTTCAGCAATTTTTTACGTGTTCCGTAATCTTTTGTCGCATTTCTGGGAACCAATATGAACGGTGCGATAAAATAAGAGTGCGTCGCCATTTTCACTCTTTCTATAAATAACGTCATTTCTGGATTCGTACAGCTTATCCTCACTTTTGTCTAGACGCTTTCTAATCTCGATTATTTGCTCGTATTTTCTTTTGCGCGCACATAAAATTTGTCTCGAAAGGAATGTCGCTAATTACACCCACCCAATTGCAACGACTAAGTCCATCCACATGGATCATCCGAGTTCCGGCGCGATGTTCTGTCACATAATCAAAAATTTGTAACTCCATCACTCACCTTCAAATTCGCGGATTGATTTCCTTTTTTTTCATAGCCAAAGTGAGCGAGTTACAATTTGTCACGATTTTAAAAGGAATCCCGTGGAGATAGACTCTGAAATGTCGCGTCGCATAAACTATTGCTAACATCTCGAGTTCAAAGCTGTGATAACGGCTTTCCACTTTAGTGTTTAATTTGTATTTTAGAAGATTGAATACATTTAATTCTACCTCCGCAAATTTGAAATTTGTTCCCTTGCGCAAAAGGTCGTACAGAGGCTTTGCTACAATCCAAAACTTCTCGCTATATTTTCAAAAATGATGTGCGATTCCTAGAAAGCTCAGCAGCTCCTTGATATTTCTAGGCACGGGATAGTTTAAGACAGCTTGAATCCCCTTTTTGTTGGCCTAATGCCCTCTTCACTAATATGGTATCCTAAAAATTCAATTTCGGTGAACAGAAAATCACATATATCCAAACGAATTACCATCTTCTTCTCGACCATTCATCTAAATACTTTTTCCAATATTTCAAGATGATACTCGATTGTTACAGTACCGATCGATATGTCGTCCATGTAAGCGACGACATCGCCAGAATGAATTAAATCTCTAAACACAGCGTTTACAAATTTCTGAAATCTTGTTGTGGCAGTTTTCAATCCGGCAGAAACAACATTTGTATTCAAACTCCCCATACACGCGGTTACAAATGACGTGTATTTCCGAGATTGTTCGGCAACAGAAATGTGGTGAAACCCATCTTTCAGATCTATGCGGCTATAGAACTTTTTATTCCCCAGCAAGCCGATTTGATCCCCAATTGAGGGCAAAGGATAGTTGTCATTAACTATAGACTTATTTAGTGTGCGATAGTCAACAAACATTCGGATTTCGCCATTCCTCTTTCGCACCAAAACGACAGGAGAAGCATTTGCAGAATTACTGATTCTAATCTTTTTGCATCAAGAAGGTTATGTGATGTTGTTCTTAATTTACTTTTTTATGAATACGACATTCTTCTAGGACCAAACTGGAATGGCTTTTTATCTCTCAATTCAGTTTTTAATTCAGCTTCAACTTTTGACTTCTCTGGCCGTTCAGGTCGAACGTATTCTTCCAAGAATAATGTATTAAATTTTTGTTGATCACACAATGAAATCTCCGGATTAGTGTTTATACAGTCAGACTTTCCATAATTAATTGCATCTACATTTAAGATTTCGCGAGTTACCTCTTCGTAACTTTCCTCGCAGTCTATCAACTTAAACAATCAGAATGAAATACCTTAATACAATCAGGATTTACAAATTTTTGTTTGATAAAACTAATTGGACTTCCGCTATCCAATCGAAAGATGTACTTCATGTTGAAATGCTCACCATCTAAATTCAATTTTTATCTCACTAATTTCAGAAACTCGGAATCTTCTTCTTGTGGCTCGACGTTGACTACCTCTGAAGATTGTTTCCTTTTTGATGAGCCCTGCCTAGGCTGAGGACACTCGCTAATACTGCGCTTAGTAGAATAACACCTAAAACACGCTCCCTTCTCTCCTTTTTTCCTCTTTACACTCAGAGGATAAGTTCCCCCACCCGCTACAATTAAAACATTGAACTTTATTTTTGCCCTTGAAAACACCATCACTTTTTTCACCAGCATTTTTTTCATCTTTCGATGTTCCTTGGGATGGCTTCTCACCTACTACACTTGGTAGGTGCTTGGAATTAGGACCTAATGAAACCTTCTCGAAAGCTGCCAGTAAATCCTCCACCGTCTTGAAGCTCTGGATGCGTGCCTGGTTACGCAGTCATTTTCGGAATCCCATCAATAAAATAGTCCATTCTTTCAGATTCTTCAATTGCTACTCGATTAGCCAAAATAGTTTTATCGTGAATCCTTCTCCTCGCTTCCACGTTCTCTCCTCGAACAATTTTCGCAACTGAAATTTATTTGGACGTCAGTGAAACACCTTTTTCATTTCCATCAACAAATCATTAGTTCGCGTTTCAATATGCTCTGGTTTAGAATGAAACCAGAGGATGGCCTTGCCTTTCAACCTTGAGCAAATTAGAACCCTGGTGAAATCATCTTTCAAACCATAGGTAGTTTTCAATAACTTAACTTGCCGCTCCCAACTGTCAAAGTTTCCACTAGATCCGTCGAAATGGCTGAGTAATTCGGCAATTGCTGTGATGTTAATTTTCCTCGATACGGTACTGGTCATTGATGACTAACGCCTCAAGCCAGCCCTGCTTACTAATAATTCACTTCCAGAGTATCCCCTTCTTCGATCTTCCAGTTCGAATCTTAAATCAGCTACTCCTATTTCTTTAGTTTCGAAAGCTATTCTCTCCTATTCTAATATGGCGAATTTGGACCACTTTCCGCATTTCCCACTCCTTCGAAGCGTTCTTGTTCCTGAAGTGGCTGCCTCCTGGTTTCTTCCGGCTGACGCGCGAATGCTTTGCGTTTAGCTCTCATTACTTTCAAGGCCTCTGCGTGCTCCAGAGAGGCTGCTCTTTGTAGAGAAGTAGCTTTATGATCTCAAGTTCACACTTAGCTTCTTTTAACTGTTGAAGCAATGATTCGTTGTATCTCCTTGCCACATCCAGATCGTTTGGCAAGGATTCAAGATCATCAGAAGACCAGTCATAATTTTTTCGCTGCTCCCAATTTCCTTCTGGGTCTGTTTCAAGGACTCTAGCCACCAATTCGGCCTTAATCCCCGTATTACTTAAATTAAACGAGCGTAATATTTCCTTTAAAGCAATCAATGTGAGGTTGTTGGGATTCGGCCCCATCTTATCAGTCACACACTTGTTCAAATATCATAAATGCACAAAACTTCTCACGAAATCGAGACTGACAACATTAATCAAACAATAAGTGCTGTATATTTCATAAGCCTAACCCACTAAACACCATAAACACTCACTAATCAACGGTACGTTTTCTGTAATGAAAAGTCTCGCGTCGCTTCGCGTCGAAAATGTTCGAATCAACGACTTACCGCCATCAGGCTTCGCAAAAATTTTCCTGAAGCGTCGATCAATTTGAAGTGAATTTACTTGCGAATTTACCTTCGAATCCCACTTCTGAAAACTGTAACAGTTTGTCGAGCGATTAAAAGGACTTGAAATAATTAAAGACTAAGAACTAAGATTGAATAAATTACTGCAGCAATCTACTTGTGTGAAACTGTTAGAAAATTTCAGGAAAAATCGTGGATTCACTACTAATATCATTAGTTGGACTGAGAGGGCGTGCCGCTGAATATCAGAGAATCGCTCTCTAAAAATAATCGGCTGATATATAATGCAGCTCTTCAACTTAGAAGAAATAAAAAATTAAAGTACCTGTGGACAACTGGCGGTAAAATTTTTTGCCTTAAAGAGTAGGGCTCACCCAGAATTTTTTTTGGCAAACAGCAACGACCTTGATGTCCTCCATTAAGACTTCTTTAGGATTGGGCTGCATCTTGTGGACCTCGCAACTAATCATTGACCTTTTTTGTACACTTTTTTGGCTATTTCCTTTGTATTTTTCTTTACTCTCTAATTTTTTAAGTAACGTGCTGCATGTAGAAAAATATTTTCTGAGAACCTATAGGCTTTATTATGCATCGTTGATTTGTATTTTTATATTCATATTTGTTACTAATTTAGTTAACAATGCATCGCTATTTCTCTTTAGCATTTTTCTTCGCCTTCGTACATCTAATTTGAAGCAATTTATAAGTGCAATCTATAACTTCTTTCACACTATATATTTAAGGACTTTTTTCATCACTATCTTTACATTGTTTATTTAGAGTAGAAGCAATTTTATGTCTTATTATCCCCTACTGTTTAGAATTGTTAGTATGAATTTTGGACTAAGTTGAATACTTGCAATTATCTTTATTATTAATAGTATGTACTTTCAATGCTGGATTATTGTTGGATATACTTTTGCTTATTCTCGTTAGGGAACTAATTTTACTCTCAGTTCATTATGAATTCTTTAAGTATTTGCCATGTAAACGCCCAGTCTCTCTTGGCTCACATTCATGAATTTCGACATTTTTTTCAGCTCTTGTGCATATCATATTATCGCAGTGTCAGATACTTGGCTGAACTCGAATCACCAATCAAGTGTAGTTGCACTTAACCATTATGTGCTCTTCTGTGGAGACAGAGGAACGGCGTGGGGGTGGTATTTGCATTTACGTTCACGACAGTCTTAGGGGGGTTTTATTGGGAGACAGCTCGGTCGTTAATTATCCTACTGCTGAATTTCTTTTTGTCGAGGTCACGGGAGAGGGGGAAAGTTTTTTGGTTGGGGTCATTTATAAACCTCCAAATGCCTATTTTGGCACTGAACTTGCATCGGAAATTTTTACTCATGTACCTAACTTCAACAATATTATTATAACAGGGGATTTTAATACTAATTTAGATGTGATTTGTAACCATATTAAATATTTAACAACTATGATACATTCCACTGGGTTATCTATTGTGCCTCATAAATCCACCCATCTCACTGATAGTTCCAGTTCCCGAATAGACTTAATGATAGTAGATGATCTTGATAAGCTGAATTCTTATAGCCAACATTCTATTCCATTTTTATCTAACCATGACCTCATAAATATTAAATTCAAATATATTTGTACTCAATCCGCAAACCGTATTCAAACTCAAATAAGAAATCTTGCATTTGTAGATGAGTGTAAGTTACCAGGAGCACTTAACGACCTATGATTTTGAAAAATACTAGGAATTAATGACATTAATAGTAAATTAAATCTTTTGTGTTCGTACTTAGTTGCATCATTCGATCAGTTTGCGCCTTTACACGTTCCATATAACCATAAAGACTCAGCTCCTTGGATCACATTGGAAATTAGAAACCTAACGAAGGAACGTAATAATAAGCGTAACCTGGCAAAGATAACTAAAAATCCTCTTAAAAAAGCTCAATTTCGTCAGCTTAGGAATTTAGCTCAAGCTAAAATCTGGGGTTCGTATAATCAGTATAATCATAATGCTATAAAAAACAAGAATAAATATAAAAAATGAAAATATTTGGCACCTACTTAGACGCTTACATCTAATTCCAATTAAGAATGATGCCTCAGCTCATACGTTTCCATCAAATAATTTATTAAAAGCATTTACAAACCTACCACCCTGTAACGCCGTTAACTCTGGTATACCCCTTAGAGCAGATCAGTCAAGCTCGACTTTTTAAGATACAGATTTCTTTTTTTTAGACATAACGCCTGAAGTTCTCCTTGAAAACATTTTTGTAATAAAAAAAATTCTTTCGGAATCGATGATATTTCCATAAAAATGATTCGACTAGCGCTTCCTGTAATTTTCCCTATACTCCTTCACACCTATAACACTTCTGTTTAAGTAGGGCTTTTCTCTGAGCTCTGGAAACATGCGCTGATCCGCCCTATACCTAACGTTTCTAGTCCCTCTTCTCCCAATGATTTCCGGCCGATTTCGATACTTTGTGCTATGCCCAAGCCGCTAGAATGTATTGTGCATTCGCAACTCACGAGTTACTTAGATGCAAAAACTTAGATCCGCTACAATCGGGATTTCGATCTAAGCACAGTATCTTAACAGCCTCCCTTAAAGTAACTTCTGATATTAAAATCGCTATCGAAAATAAGGCAATAACAATACTTGTTCTATTTGATTTTTCTAAAGCTTTCGACACTGTTGATCACAAACTGCTTTTAAATAAACTTCGTAGCTTTAATTTATCTCGTTCTGCAATTATACCGTTGCGTGGTCAAGAGTGGTGTTCCTCAGGGCTCCACTCCACTCCTTTTCGGTATGTATACCTCTGACCTTGATAGTGATCTTGAGCATTGCAAATACCATCAATACGCGGATGATTTTAAACTATATATATATCTGGTCCTATTTCTTCCATTAATAGTTTGATTGCACAAATACAGAAGGATATTCATATTGTGCATCGATAGGCATGTAACAATATATTAAAGCTAAATCCTTTAAAAACAAAAGCAATTCTCATAGGACAGTCCTCTTCTTCGTCTGCTGCTATATCAGGGTCTCTGCCTCAGCTTAAGGTTGATGGCCTTGATATTCCCTTCGTTGAATTGGTGAGAGATTTGGGGTACATCCTTAATCGCACTCTCTCCTTGTTAAAAGTCTTATCCTCTTTTTTTATTATGGGTGTATTCTGTATAATGATATCACAGATGAGCTGAATTTTAAACTCAAGTGAGCTTTTAATGCTTGCATACGATTCTTCTATGATGTCCCGAAATATGAGCACATTACTTTATATCGGCAACGTGCAGGAATTCTCAATGTGGCCAAAAGAAGACAATTTTTCATGAGCAATCTTTCTTTAAATCTCTTTCATAACGAAACCCCTCAATATCTCTTAGATATCTTTGAACACAGAAATGTTACTTTACCAGCTTAGTCTAGGCTTCGTGCAAGAAAAACGGTCCGAGCAGTTCCACGTCATAAATCTTGTAGGTTGCAAAGATCTTTTATCGTAAGGGGAGCGCGTCTTTGGAATAAGATACCTGAATCAATTAGAAATGCACCTTCGCCTTATCACTTTAAACGGCTTTTCATTAGCTTTTTGTTTAATATAGATAATTCTACTCTTGAAATTACGCACTGGTAAATTGTAAATTATTTTCAGTGATTTTCAGTAACTTTTTGTGTCCTAGTATTATAAATGTAATTTTTTACATTTCTAATTACTGTTCTAATTTTTATTATTTTATAATTTAAGTCTAAAGTTTTCTGATTATATCCATTATGCCAACCGCTAGCGTATATTAGCATATTTTACCAATATTCATTTAATAATATGTTGCATTATCTTTAGCCATTTATGATTAACTTTAACTTCTTTTTTTTCTCTTACGTACGTCATATTTGTCATTTGATCAGAGTTGTTATATTTTAGTGTAAATATATGTAAAATTCGTTTCTCAGAGGGCTGTTTAGCCCTTGGGACTTTATAAATAAATAATAATACCGGAACTCGTTTATTATAATGTCAGGTAAAGATAAATTCAACAATCATGTTTAGCGTTCGACTTCGCACTGTCTGCTAAAGCCTCTTATCAAATTATTATTCCCATTCGGCAATATTCGGGGAAAGTTGCTATATGGCCCCTTCCTCACTCAGGGCCATGTCTACATACATCTTACTAATATAACTATATTCTACACGTTAATACCATTAAAAGCGTGCGAAAATATTATTTTTAATGTATTGTAATTTAA
Source organism: Belonocnema kinseyi (assembly GCF_010883055.1). Classification (NCBI taxonomy): domain Eukaryota; kingdom Metazoa; phylum Arthropoda; class Insecta; order Hymenoptera; family Cynipidae; genus Belonocnema; species Belonocnema kinseyi. The sequence continues at coordinate 59,212,619 of NC_046659.1, forward strand.
TGTAATTGTGTGAGTCAAATTATGTAAGGATGTGGGTAGTAAGTGGATGACCTTCCATAGAATCTGGTTGTAGCAAGATTTTTTTTTGCTGACGCACGAAACTTTACATGACTCGGATATAGAATTCACATATAGACCGGTAGACTTTGTTTTCTTTGATTGAAACTGTAACTAACAGTTCGAAACATTTTACCTAACTGGTAGGTAATTGACATTCATGTTATTAATTGATATTTTCCGTTTACCGAACTAAGTTATGTAAATTTTAATACACAAACATTCTCCGAACAGTTTTCTCAAAAAGTCCACCTTTGATTTTTTCTTCATTTTTTTAGATTGATAATAATATGAGGGAGATTTCCTGCGAGTTTCGTTTTCGCTAAACTATTTTTTCACATATTTTATTCACAATAGAAAATAATATGTTCAAAATATCCATTTATTTTAACATTCATAGTTTTACGCCCTAAAGAAATTAATATCATATTGAGTTTTTTAGATTTAAATCAGGAAATTGATTAAATTATTATTTTTTCTGCTCTGTATTGATTAATTTACTTCTTACTTTGCTATTTTCGCCTATTCTGTTTTTCTGCTACTTCTCCTTCGATTACACTGTTACTTAGGTATTCGGGTTATAAGATTTTCTGTCATGTTTTTTTAAAATTCTACTTTCCGTGCATGGTCATTTTGAATTTCAGTAATACCTGGAACTTTTTCCCAATATGCTTCCAAATATAAAAAAAACTGAAAACGTAAAAATAGTTAATCACGAAGTAAAATGAAACAAAATAGAATAACAAAACATAATTTTATTAATTTTATAATTGAAAATGTTAAAGAATTAATATTTCTAAATTCTGTAACTGTATATTCTGTGAAGGATACGATTTAAGCTTTTTTAAGACGTAAAATAATAAACACTCAAAAAGTAATTATAGGAGAGTACCCAAATATGAGATACCAACTCTGGTGTGATTGCCCGAATTCTATGAACTGAGTTTAAAAGTAATATAGGTCATAAAGGGAATTTAGTCTATTATAAGGTGGTTAAATGAAAAATTTTATCAAATTTTTTGATGTTGCGGAAAATACAGAAAATCTAAAATAGTACTTTTTCCAAACTCGTCACACTATTCTCATATGAGATACCCCAGGAAATCTTTAATAAAATGCAAAATAAAGTATTATTTTTAATGAAAAACTTTATTCCATGTATCCAAAGTATTGTTAACGAATTACAGGTATCTTATATTATGAGAACAACATCGTGCAACTACCCACTTACTACGGCTGACCTGTAGAATGAAAAACATGAAGACTATCGATATTTTCCTACTTAGTTATTCAAACCATATCCCTCCATGCAGACTTTACTGCTGAATACTTATTTAATGCATAATAAATAGGGTTTAAAGACTTCCCTTCCAAGAACTAGACTGCAGCACAGATTTCACAAAATGTTCGCCAATAATCTTTAGATGCAGAATAAAAAAATGACTTCACCACGAAATTACTTTTTCTTCAAGGGCTGCAAGTTACTAATAGAACCAACAGAGTGGGCCTCTTACAGGGAGAAAAATTGATGTTTAAATGTAGATGTTTAAAGGGTAAGATAGTAGCTCCTAACATTCAGATATTCACACTAAACATTTACTATTCTTTTGAGATGTTAGGCGTAAAATTTTTTTTATGTTAAACTGAAACACATTCAGGTGTTAAAACCGGCCGAGCACATGTGCATAGCGCATTGGAATTTCACATCTACATTTTACCACGATATATTTTCAATTCTGTCCAAAGGAGGAAACAATGATCTTAAGTTGCAGGTTTATTAACTTAACACATTTTACAAAATGTTAATAAATTTAAAATAAAATTTAAGTTCAAGTCACTTAAAATAGATAGAATTTTAAAATCAGATTACAGATCATTCGTTCTTTGATTACTTACCCCGTTTTTATTTTGAATTAAACATATTGAACATAACCTCAACTTGACTTAATGTATCGTCTGATCGACATTTCATACCCTTAACTGTTTTTCCTTCGTGTACGAACATCAAAGTTTATGGCCATAAATAATGGCCATAAATAAGTCAACTTATCAAGTATTTACAGGCGTTATTTGAGATAACCATATATGTAATATCTCGGATATTTCAGCTGAACATTTTGGATATTAGAGAGTAACATCTCACTTTTTAAGATCTATAAATGCTAACTTTGAACATCTAGATTGTTCTCCTATAGTTAAACATAAAATATTTTATAGCTGAACATCTAGATATTATGTTTTAACTTCTATTTTCCTTCGTGTAGTGACAATGCATTCCATATTATAAATAAATCAGATTTTGTATATGAAGGAAAATTTTTGTGAGGATGAGACTCACGGAATATCTCCTTTATATTCCTATCAATTTAAAAATCCAAGAAAAAACATCGAAAGTAGCCTTCTCGAAAAAATGGTCTTTTTATTTTATTTTTTTAAATGTATGCCGTTTTAGTATATTTCTGAAGTTTTCAAATTTCTTTTGAAGATTTGAGATATTGTTGATATAATTACAAACTACCTTGAAGATAATTCAATTATTATTTAAATGTTTACCCAAGATATACCATTTTAAAGGGAATTTTGGTTAATTTTGTTTATAAAGTGGCTTAATTATCAAGTGCCCATAAGTTCATGAAAAGCTTGTTGGTAATAAACGAAAAATGTGTTTTAGAGTAACATATAATTTGCTTTGAAAACAGATTTATATTTTAGAAGAGTTGAAATTTTTCTTTATATTTGATTAAATTCCTTGAACCTCTCAAGCTTATTTGATTATATTTTGTTAAAATGACTATAATTAGAATATATTACACTTTCTTACAATATTATAATTTCCTATAATAACGATAACCATAATAATTTATAGTTGTATTTAAATATAGTAAAAAATATTCAATTTACTTATTTTTATCTGGTATATAACTTTTGGAATATTATTTTAGAAAAATTTAAATCAATTTAAGAAAAATTAATTATTGTTTTTCTTGAAAATGAATTAGAAATTGTCATTAAATTACTTACAACGATGTTAATATACAAGAGTATAGCTATTTATGTATACAAATTAAATACATGCATTTTCAAGACATTGAGGAGACTTGGTTCAGGCACACAGGGTTTCATTTTCACGTGTAAAGACGGTGTCGTATCCACCTTAGTATACACGTAGAAAAGTGGATCGTTAGAGGAACTTTCTAAACCAGTAGCTCTAACTACCTTAAATTGAAGCGCAGCTTTTTGTCGGTGAATTTTGTTAGAATTACTATTTTCGTTTAGGCTAGTCAAACTGACTTTTTAAAAGAGTAGCATGAACAATTTCAAATAGTATAGATTGCACTAAGCCACTTAGTGACCATCAACGCTCATTGAGAGGAAGATGTACTATTTCGCGTAGTAAGCCTTGCTACTGCGGAATGTAACTTTGTCGATTTCGCATTGTCATAAACTTTAAAAAATCGTCACAGCTGGGAATCAAACCCTACCTAATTATCTAGAACCTATCCTAAAACCTAAATCTAGCGCACACATTAGTCAAATGAGCTACGGAACCGCTTAGATATATTTTGTAACGAGCTTGGGAAAAATATTTTGCTTAGAAGTATTAATTCACGCAGTAAATATATTATTAGTAATTTATATGTATTATTGTAAAATAATTTTAATTTCAATATTTTAAAGTACATATTTAAAAATGGTTTTATATTATTTAAAATTGAGAAATGAAAAATTGTTTTTAACTGAAATTTTTTTATTTTGGAATTTTATTTCATAACCGGCTCACTTTATTGAAGATGTTCTAAATTTTCGAACTTTTATCCAAAATAGTTGGCTAACGAACTTGACCTTCAGTTTCCGACACCAAAAGAGTTTACCAAAGGCCAATATAATAAATTAATTCGTTCAAAAGTATCGTGCTCACAGACTCACATTAAAAAAATACAAAATTACATATATCCATGCATACATACATGCATACATACATACATACATATATGCATACATACATATGCATCCATACATACATACAAAACAGACAAATTCATAAAAACGTGTTTTTCGGGTTTATATGATATTAAAACGTGGCCATTTCACGGACTGAGAAACTTCAGATAAAAATTTAATAGGTTTACAAAACTGGCTTTGAATAGAGACTCAAAATTGAATTTTTTGAAAAAATAAAAACTTTCGGCTTAAGTTGATCTCAAGGTATCGCAGTCAACTCGCTGTCTCAAGGTGGGTTTCCGTTTGCGCAACTGGAGCAGCGCTACTCAAATCGCGGGTCTCAGTTTATGACTGCTTCTCACTGAATCTTATGGCGCCCTTTCCTAATGCGCGAAACCCAACGCTCGACGATAGAGACCCCGAGGGCGGTTATAAATCGCCTAGCCGCCGCGACTGGAAATTTCAAAAGTGTGTTTTTATTTTATACTTTTTAAATACTTTCTCTGCGCAAGGCAACTTTCTCTGCTAATTATTTAATTCTGCTTAAATATTTAAATCTTTTTTACATATAGCCTTAAAATTAATTGAAAAAAAAACAAAGAATAATTTTTAATGTTCCAATTTTCAAATGAATATCGGTAAACTACAAAATAAAAAAATTCTAACTGTCATAAATTGTACAGATCGAAGGTTCAAAAAACATCCACGATATAATTTTCAATGCTCTAATTTGAAGAATGAATCACCTAATTACATTTTTTGTTAAATTATATAATTTTAAGCAATTTCAGTGAAAAGCATTAAAACTTGATGGATTACAATTTTTTTTAATTGACACTTTTTAAACTATAAGTTAAAAATTATTAATTGTTAAGTTGTTATTTATGCATCAACATTTGTTTTGATATCTTGATAAATATGTCTTTAAATTATTTATTTTAAAGAAAATTCATTAATACTTTTTACAGGAATTTGAAGCATATTTTGAACGTCTGCTGGAGTAGGTTGTACAGTAGCACATGAAAGGATGTATCAATTAATAATAATTAATCTTCTCGAGGAAGAAGAAGAGGAAGTACTTCTTATGCTTTTATTGAATGAGACAAGTCAAAGTGAAATTCGAGAACTTTTTTTAAACAGGGAATCGGAGGGATTCTAGAAAATTTTGGCATATTCCTTTCAGGCTCAGTAACGTACAAAAATTTGACTATTAAAATCATTCTTCATTCATGAAGCTATCATTTTTCATAACTTACTTTTTCACGTTTAAATTAGAGGGCGCGAAATTTCCTGCTTACGCACTTTAAACTTTTATGGGACGCTGAGCTTCTTGCTTAGAAGGAGAGCTTTTTCTTGAATAATCGGTTCAGATACAAGGTCCTTCACTTGAATAAAACATTCAAAGACACTAATATCCACAAAAAAGAATCTTTTCTACAAAATACTGCACGTCAAAACTTCAAGTGTCTGAACTTGATCAGACCTCTTTTTCTACTCTTTCTCTCTATCTGTCTATCCAATACTTCTTATTTTTCTTTGTCGATTCACAGAGCCTACTGTTAACTATGGCAACGCGACCAATTTAGAATTATTCAGAAGAAATTTAAATTTGAATAAAATATTAACTAGAAGTCATATAGTAAATAATTAATTTAAAACCATAGTTAATTCTATATTTAATCTTTGATTAAAATGAATTAATATGCACTGCTATTTTTCCCGTAAACTTCACCAATAACTTCGCAATATCTATTCGCGGGTCAGATGGCACTGTTGTTAATGACAAGCTTATTTCATCATAGCACGAAATAATCCGATCAGTCCCACCGCTTCAGTAGGCATCGGAGCCCCACTGCTGCTCTGCTTAAGTTCTTGTCGTGCTAATTCGCCAGTGTCTCGAGGTTTGAGTTAACTAACGGAACGTCGTAACGCATTTACACAGGTAGGCCATTATTTCAGAGTTCCTTATCGCAACACTCCTCCTTGGCCACGCCTGAGTAACCACCGCACACCGCCCGCGGTACCTTTTACTCCTATCCGTGGCGCGGCGTCAATTCTCACAAGGGCTTACGAAAAAAACACAGATTAACAACAGACAACAGAAATTCAGCAACGGCCCCGGCACCCAGCCTATTCTCAAATATCGTTATGAAAAAACTGATCGGGGTCCGTGTTAGGTTGTCATTGGCTTTATCCCTCTTGATTTGCCGGGAAATAAAATAAAAGAAAATCTAGTTATCCTCAGCAACACCAAGTCGATTGAAATTGTAGATGTTCGTCGTCTAGGCCGAAAAAATATTGAAAAAGATTCGAAACCAGTTTTCGACGTCCCCTCGTGCTCCATTTTGCATATCTTCAAAGGTAGGACACTCCCGAAAAAAGAATCCATTTACAATGCCTCAACGAACGTAAAGTCTTGAGTCTCACCAGTGAAAATATGCTGGGAATGTCTATGATATGGATATATCAGCAAACAGTGCCTCTCAAAGACTCGCTGCAAACGTTTCGGCGAGGACGCCCACGCCGATGCTTCCCCCTGCCCTTACGCGAATGGAACCCCTAAGTACTTACGTTGCTCAGGACCTCACGTCCCAAATTCTAGAGAATGCTCGGAATACATATTTCAAAGAGACTTGTTTTATGAAGGGCGACTTGGTAAATAAATGTAACACAATTGGAGCTAAAACTAAATTTATTAACACTAATATTTAAAAATAAAAGAAAAAGATACAAATCAAACTTATAGATCGAGAACGATGAGAACCGAAATAAACACACTTTAAATGCGAGACTCCAACACACTACTCTCAGGTGATGCTACTCCGTTGGAGGCTTGCTAAACGCTGACACTATCGCCGAAAATTGTCAGCGCATCGGGGGACAGGCATTTTCCTCCTTTTACGACCGCTGGACGCATCTTGAAAGGAACGTCAAATCCTTTTAATTACCCGACACACGTGCGGACAGTATACAGCGCTCTGGGTTTTTCCCAACAGATGCTTTTTATAACTATACTGCTTCTGCAGTTTTATTATCATCCCTAAAACGCTGGTTGTCTCATGTACACACACTAAAACTCTTATTCTAAATTGTCTACGCATCCAAAAACTTATAAACTCTGCTGCCTCTATTCGACAGGACTTTTGCTATTATGCCATTCATAACTGCCTAACAGACTTGGAGGCTAAAGGCATCCTCAGACCCAGTAAAACCGACAAAAAGGCTCATCATGACTCCCGCTTCAACGCGAAGAACTACCCTGGACTCAGAAATGTGCCTCCCCCGATTTCTCCCGCGTACTCTCACCCGTTAGTTTTCTCAGAAGCCTTGCGCAACTCTGCCCACATACCTACGACTCCTATTTCAGCCAATCACTTTCCGCCCCCCTCACCCCTCATGGACCTTAGAGAATATAAAAATAAACATTCTCATCTGACTGAATCCGCCAATCATTGCAGGAACTCAGCTCTCAACCCTTCCTTCTCATCCCTGCATAACACAAGGATGCCAAGCTCCCTCTCCAATGGATTTGGCATACGCCATTCAAGGACACTTAACAGAGGAACCCCTTATGTTTCCCCTAATTAACCAGACTCTGCAAACAATCAAAATTGCAACCTTCCCCAACAATCCCACTCTACTTTTACTTCTGCATCCCTCCCCCTTCCCTTTTCCCCCTCCAAACACCCTAGTTCCCTCCTTGTCATCGAACTTACTTACAATTATTGGAAATCTACTTTTAATGATCACTAATTTCAGCAGCTTTCTTTCCTCTAGCAGTTTCCCAAAAACAAAGAAATGCCACAACTTAATTAACTGCCCGTCAGTACATATCTCCTCTGTCTCTTCATATCTTTTACAGCTTTAATATGGCATAGGTCGATGGCTTGCGAATTATGCAACGGAACTGATTTAATGCACAGGAGTATAAGAAAGATAAAAAAATGGTTAACTTGCATAATTAATAGTTTTAAACAAATTGTGTTAACAAATACTCGACATTAGAGGTTATTCGTCTTTAAAGTTTATTTCTGCTCTGAAATTGCTTGCTTCCATTGTTAGGGTGATACATGGACATTAAAATTTAAGATTAAATGTTATTTGTATATTTTATAAACAAATTATATAAAAAAATGCACATTTCGGCCGTTCTGAGGCGAAAAGAAACCGTTTTTTCTTCCGAAGTTGTCGCAATTATATTTCCAATGATGTTTTCTGAAAATAATTTCCACTCTTCAATATTTGTTTTTTTTTATAAACAAATTATATAAACAAATGCACATTTTGGGCGTTTTTAAGCGAAAAGAAGTCGTTCTTTCTTCCGACCTGGATGAAATTGCATTGCGAATAATTCTTTCTGAAACAAATTTGCAACCGATTAATATTTGTTTATTTAATAAACAAATTTTATGAATAAATGCACATTTTGGGCGATTTCAAGTAAAAAGAAACCGTTTTTTCTTCTGTCCTTGTTAAAATTATATTACCAATAACGTTTCCTGAAAAATTGCTTGCCACACATCAATATTTGCTTATTTTATAAACAATTTAAATAAAACAAATGTACATTTTGGGTGTTTTTAAGCGAAAAGAAATCATTTTTTCTTCTGACCTTGCTGAAATTATATTTCCAATCATGTTTTCTGATAAAATTTTGCCATATATCAATATTTGCTTATTTTATAAACAAAATATTCCATCAAATATACATATAAGTCGTTTTCAAACAAAATACTTTAAAAATAATACAAGGAAAAACGCTTTATTTCTGCTTGAAAACGCCCAAAAAGTACATTTGTTTATATAATTTTTTTATGAAATGAACAAATATTGCTATTTTGTGATATTTTTTCAGAAAACATCATTGGGAATATAATTTTAGCAAGGTGCAAGGAAAGAACTATTTCTTTTCCCTTAAAAATGCAGAAAATCTGCATTTGTTTATGAAGTAAACAAATATTTATGGGTGGAAAAATTGGCAGAAAACTTCATTGGAAATATAATTTTAGCAAGGTCGGAAAAAACGATTTTTTCGATTAAAAAGGACTAAAATGTGAATTTGTTTATAAAATAAACAAATATTGATAGCTTGCACAATTTTTTTTAAAAACATCATTCGAAATATATTTGCAGCAAGATCGGGAGAAAAACGGTTTCTTTTTACCTAAAAACGGCCAAAATATGCATTTGTGATCACGCACTTTGCATCACATCACATTGCATCATATTTGCCTCACATTTGGATGACCCCATATATATATTAAATCTTAATAACTCTTTCATTAAGCACTCGTTACACGTCAAAGTTTTAGGAATTATTCTGGATTACTTGTTTTAGTATGATGAAAACTTTAAGTTTCTAATTGATAAACTCAGAAAACCCCTAAATATCATAAGAGTTGTGAGAGGCGCGTGGTTCCAAAAATATAAATTCTTTGATAAACTAGAAGAAATTAAAAACGAAGCCCTCAGATTAGCCCTAGACTATAGGATTAGTACCCCCATAAATGTAATCTCATCAGAAGCATGTAAACCCCCCCTTAAATTTCGTCAAAGAAATGTTCAAATAGGCCTTCCATATCAAAATTCTCCTGACCCACCATCTTTCTTTCAGAATGCTATTGAGGAGTTGGGAAACTCTTTGATTTTCTATACGGACGGCTGAAGGTCTTAATATGGCTACTCTGCGGGCTACGCCTCGGTTCGCCCCTTTAGACAATTTACACACTCATGACAAATTAATTACTCTGCATGTATTTTTTCTATTAAAGCAATAGCCATTCAATATAAACTAGATTTCATTATAAAGCATAAATTTAAAAAAGTTGTTATTTTTTCGGACTCGTTAAGTGGCTTAGAAAGTGTCTCTTCAACGAAACTCATTCAAATTAAAGCTTACTTTATCTTCCTAATTCTGGGAAATGAGCTCGCAGATATAACCGCGAAATCCGCCAGTTTTAATGCCTCCCTCCTAAACATAAGGTCTCCTCCATCGGACTTTGTCAGCTCCTTTCGAGAACACCTCAGTAAAATTTTCTAAGAGTACTGTGAAACGAGAGAAAAGCGTTTCGGTACTTTTTACACTAATCATTTTTACAAACCCCGCAGAAACCCTTGGTTTCTTAATTTCCTTGTTAAAAGGGAGTGGATTTTATCTCTTTGTAGCATGAGAAGTAAACACCACTCGCTCAGAGCTAGCCTAGCGCAAAGAACATCATAAACTCGCCTAGTTACCCTTGCAACCCTCAAATAGACGAAGACCTTGAACTCGTCCTTTGGCAATGTCCCAGATTCAATGACAACCAACAAGTGTAATCAATTAGAAACTTAAATTTATTACATTCATGAAACACAGGATTGTTACAATAGTTTTGCACAATACTTACAATGTACGTTAGATATGCACGTACATAAGAAAAGTTTAAGAACACGTTCGAGAAAATAATTTCTCAATATAAACCTCAAATTTCCTTACAGTTTTCGTTAAAAAATAAAATCGGACATTTATAGCCTTATTTATACTTGACTTTCATTAATAGGTAAAGACTGGGCTTGACCAGTGAGCACTTAGTGGACACTCGGTGATCTCAAATAGGGGACTGGCGATCATTAGGGTATTTGGCACTACTAATAATAATATATTTTTTTAAAGTAAATATTTGACTAAGATAGCAGCTACATATTAATCTTGTAATATGAAAATTTCATAAAATATGAATCAGTCTTCATCCTAAATATTTCTTTAATTTTGGAAGATTTATAAAGGTAGTCAAATCGCAGACTGCGCTTTTTGCCTTAATGCTTTTATTATGTGGAGCAGTCTCAGTGTGCGTACTTTCAATCCATAAAAAATATTAATATAAACTTTCCTCGGGACAATTGTTCGAAAAATATTTTTGATACATTTTTTAAATTAAGCTTGAAGGAGTGCTGCACCATTAATTTTTGGGCGTGAATATGATTTTTAATTGCTTTTTGAATCCATCAAAAATAATAAAAAGAAATAGAAAAATTAGCGATAATACTTAAAAACTGTTAAGTCTGAATAATTCATTTTCAATTTCTGCACCTAGAGCAAAATAAATGTTATAAAAATATAATAACTGCTGCAAAGTAACGGTACGCTAACGTCGTTCTTTAAATTTTAATGAAACGAAATTTAACCTTTTTTCCATAATGGTATGAAAGCTAAGAACATTCTGCAAAAACGTCTTTTAAAAGGAATATTTCAAATAGTATAATATCGATCTATTAATAAAATAATTTTGTTTAATACATTGGAAATAGGATTTTTAGCGCTTTTTTCTTTTCTTATAAGTATTTTTGCTAAAAAAAATATATGAACTAAACCAGGGGTCTCCAAAGGTAGATCCTGTATCTACTAGTGATGTCAGGGCACTACTATCTGTCCAAAAAATATAGGCACCTCGATTTTTGTACAGATTTTCGAGAAAATATCAGCAGAAAAAAATTCTAAAAATATGAGACAACATGCAGGTTGCAGCTGAAGGTTTCGCCAATGCTGATACAGAGTTTCAAAATGTTCACATGATTAGCGATTATTTACTCGTGAATGAAAGTGAAAAAGTACCATAATCATATTATCATTTCCGTTATGGCCCAGAACTGTCGAAACCCTTTAACTGATTTGAGCCGCTGGGAACCTTTAAACTGAAGATCCTTATCTCTATTCGAAACTTCACGCTAAAATTGAGAAATATGAAATAAAATAATGAATGTTTAGTTTTCGTTACTTTAATATTGTTAAATAAAACATTTAATGCAATGGTAATTTTTTATACTCAAAATTTAAATTCCCTAAAAATTGTTTTGTTCATAAATAATTAAAAATTTAATTTTTAAATTCAGACTTAAATTTATCTGATGTATGTCTTAATTATATAATTGTTATAATTTTATAGAAAATTATATCACAATAAAGTAATGTAAAATAATAAAAATCAGCAAGAAATTCACGCTTTCTTTGGTTTCTACCTAATATTAAAAACATAATCAATTTTAAAATACATAACAAATTTTCAATATTAAAAAATTTAAAAATTGTTAAATGGACTTGAATAATTTTAAAGCGCCACCTTGCCGTTAACAACAACAGCAACAATAATAACAATGTTTTAGATTATTTTCTTCTTTTTCGTACATTGTTCGAATTTATTAATGTAGTTGTAAATATTAGAGTACAATTGGGGAAGACACATGTAACCAAATCTAGCGCTTAGGTTTTTCTCTGATAAGAAAAGAAGGCAATGCCTTCAAAAAGGAAATTAAAGGGGAAGAGTGTGCCTTTCAGATATCTAACAGATATATATATATATATATAATATATATATAACTGTAATAACCCGAAATATGCTTCCTATTGCGACGGTGGGAACCGAGAGCGGTAAATTCATTGCTATAAAAGACCAAGATGGTTACGTTCGTGCAATGCAACGACTTGACCATTATATTGAAATAAACCTAAATAATAATAATTTTTATATATATGATTAAGATGGTTCGGACATGTTGAGAGAATGCCAAATGAACGACTAACGAAACAAGTGCATCAAGGTAAAGTAAATGGCAACGTGCCCAGAGGTAGACCGCGG
>NC_046659.1:59225329-59244086 GCF_010883055.1 Belonocnema kinseyi
AATAAGGAAATTACAATTTTTACAATCTGTTAATACTAATGCAAAGAATTTCACTCCTTCAGTTGCGATAGCATTTTTCAAAACATTACTACTAAAAATTAAAAACTAATTTTTATTTTAAACGATTTTTTCCGAATAATTAAATTTTGAAGGTTTATAATTTAAAAAATTTACATTTTTAACGGTAAAAATGACGAAAAATAATTTTTTATTTTAGACATATTTGCGAAATCAATGTTTATTTTTCTAAATGTAATAAAAATAAAAAAATTTCAAACTTATTTTTATTATTATTAGTATTCTTTTAAAATTTTTTAGTATTATGAATGTCGAAAACATTTACCGCAGATCCTGCGCATCCCGCGCAGGACCTGTTACTCCTACATGCGGCACATCATCAATTCTCGGAAAGACTATGGAAGGGAGGAGTATTGTAGATTTTCACTACATTTGTTTTTTCGAGGGGTCGTGAATTTCCTCTCAGTTTACCATCGAAAAAAATGGGTACATCATGAAAAAGGCCGAGCGATCCTAAGTCACGCTGCACCTGTAGATTGTGGAGACCCCTGAACTAAACAAATGAAAGTAACAAAATTTAATTATTAAAAAATAATAACCGATGTTATCTTCTAAACCCTTGAATATGAAAATGCCGATTTTAATTTTCGGTAAACTAATTCTCGTCCATATTCCCTTCAGTGAAACCATCTGGTTCTAGCAACTGACAACTCCGTTAAAACGTACCAATAAATAAATGTTATGTACTGCATTTACAGTAGGATTTCACAGGTCCTTTTCACTGATCCAACACATATTCTTATAAAATCATTATTTCATATTTAATAATGACATAAAACGAGCTAAAAATCTTTCAAACAGATGGATTTGTTAAAACAGAATGACAGCGACATATTTTAATTTCCCCAGAACGAGAAAAAACGGTATTTTTATTTTGTATACGAGGTGTGTTCAAAAAGTAAGGTGACTTCAATTTTCGCGGGCTACGTACATTCAAATTTTAAATTTTTTGTTTTGTTGTATTGGTACACTCGTCACGATCATATGTTCACAGTTTTGACTATATAGCTCGTGTTATTTTTCTGGCAGAGGCGTAAAAGTTTAGAAGGGTTTGGTGTGCTTGGCGACTTTCTTCTTTAGAAAAAAAGGAGCAAAGAGTTTGCATTAAATTTTGTGTGAAAAATGGAATCCAGTGCTCTAAAACTCTTGAAATGTTGACAATTGCATACGGTGAGTCTACTCTGAGTAAGAAAAATGTGTATAAGTGGTACAAGCTGTTCCAAGAAGGCCGAGAGGATGTCGAAGACGAACCTCGCCCTGGACGTCCCAGCACGTCAACAACAGATGAAAACGTTCAAGCAGTGGAAGAAATGGTGTTGAAAAACTCCGAATTACCATCAGAGAAGTTGCTGAAGATGTTGGCATATCGTTCGGCTTATGCCATGCTATCTTTTCGGACGTTTTGGGCATGAGACGTGTTTCAGCGAAATTTGTTCCAAAACTGCTTAATTTTGATCAAAAGATCCATCGCATGACCATCGCTCAGGAGATGTTGAATGAAGTCAATAATGATCCTGATTTTCTCAAAACGGGGTTATAACTGGGGATGAATCGTGGGTATATGGTTATGACGTCGAAGCTAAAGCCCAATCGTCTCAGTGGAAGCATCCTGAGTCTCCAAGACCGAAAAAAGCACGTCAAATGTGAAGGTTTTGCTCACTGTCTTCTTTGATTACCGTGGCGTAGTGCATCAGGAATTCTTACCACAAGGTCGTACGGTCAATAAGAAGTATTACCTTCAAGTTATGCGCCGTTTGCGAGAGGCGATACGCAAAAAACGTCCGGAACTTTGGAAAAACAATTCGTGGCTTTTGCATCTCGATAATGCACCTGCTCATTCATCGTTGCTTGTGAAAGATTTTCTGACCAAAAACAGCACCACAGTCATGCCTCAGCCTCCATATTCATCTGATTTGGCCCCCAGTGACTTTTTTCTTTTCCCAAAACTGAAGAGACCCAGGAAAGGACATCGATTTTCAACGATTGAGGAGATAAAAACTTTAATATTTGTTCACAGAATGAAGTTCACAGAGAGGCGGTCAGCCAGCAGTTTTTCATAGCCGTAAGATTATTCCTCTTGGATATGGTATTTTCCACATGGGAGGAGAAAATCACAACGTCCGCACTGTAATAACCCGAAATATGCTTCCTATTGCGACGGTGGGAACCGAGAGCGGTAAATTCGTTGCTATAAAAGACCAAGATGGTTACGTTCGTGCAATGCAACGACTTGACCATTATATTGAAATAAACCTATGCAGCGATAACCGTATAATAGCCCTGTCACCTTCAGAAATTGCGTTCTATCAAATTCCCCTTAACCAAAAATGGAGGGAATAATGCCTTCGTTAGCCATTATTGAATAAATTATGTGTAATATAAACAAAATTTTACTTTAAATGAAGCAAAAACGACTTTTTTAAAAATATTATTTTGTAACATTTTTTTATAACATACTCAAACATTCAGGTCATAGAATTTGTTAAAGTGAAGATTCTAATTCGAATTAGGGTGAAAAATTATAGTTTACATTAATAAAACTGTATTAGCGAATGAACGAAGTAAAATGAGTTTGAAGCATTAAACGGTTAAATTCATTACTTATGAATATTCCCAAATCCATCCTTTATTGCCATTTAGCTAAAATTCAGAAAAATGATTTAATTCAAACCAATGTGTTTTTTGGCTGGTTCTCAAAAATGTTTTCGGTACGAATTTATGTCACAATATTCGACGTCAAGAAATGCATATGCAATATTTCGTTTATCAGTTATTATCTGTACATAGTGGAGTGAAAGCTTTCTTTTGCTGCTCGTTTTCGAGTAATGAATACACACACACGCAAACACGCACACATATGACATCTTACGAATATTATTCTTTTTCACCGAAGAAAAGACTTAAGAGAAGTCGTTATCTATCAGAATTATTGCATATATATTTCAGAAACATAAATATTAGGTTTAAAATGTGAGTAAATATCTCGTAGAAGCAGTATTAAGAGTGGAAAATGACCATTAGTTAACAATGACCACTATTATAAATACTTTAATAAACAGATTGTGTTATTTTAATTTTTTCTAAGATGTTTTTCTCATCCATTAAATTTTAAATTAAATCTAAATTGTAATAAATAGCTGTAAAAAATACAAATGTTAAATATTTTTATTGTTAATGACAATATTATTAACAAATAAATTTGTTTAGTGTTTTCCATCGAAAGAGATTATTCTTTCTGCTAAACCATGTTCCAGTTTTCAGAGTGGTTATAATTCACAAAGAAAGTGTGGCAATAACTACATATTGTTATTGTTATTAACATTGTTTTAAATAAACAGTCATCTGTAGCAAGTTTTGCGACTGAATAAGCGATTTTTTCGTCATGATTATTTCATGCATCTCAATATTATTAATAACAATAACAATAGCGAGTTTTTGCCACACTTTCTTGATGAGTTATAACTAATTATAAAACTGCAACATGATTTAGCAGAAAAAAATCATTGGTTACTGATGGAAAACGCTAAATTTTTGAATTTGTTTATAATATTGTTATTCAAAAGTTGCGATCTTGGGGTATTCGCCGAAGTTAAGCATCTGATCCAACTGCGTTCCCAGGTACTTCAGACTCCTACTCTACTAGACTTCGAGTCCAAAACACTGACGACTCGTTTTTTTTTAGGGCGATTTCTAGGCTTCTGGCATCCAGACAGCGCTCTTCACCTGCCATAGACACTCATTGATCGTTAGCTCCAGAATCCTTACGTCGTCAGCGGCACATACGACAAGCGCGTCGTCTGCGAAGCCGAATATCGACGTACCAGCAGGCAGGTGCGTGCGCAGGTATTCATCATACATGACATTTCACAAGTATGGCCCTACCCACGATCTTTCTGGAGCGCCAAATGCAATCTCCTCTCGGAGGACATTCTTACGCACCATCGACTCGATTTAGACGATTAATCTCGCGGAGTTGAACGCGTTCCGAATGTCAATACTTATGAACACACAGAATTCTTTTCGCCCACCAGTTCCTCTTTTTGCTTCCATGGCAATGTCCACCACCCCCGGTATGGCGTCAATTGTTGACCTGCCTTTGCAAACGCCGAACTGGTTCTCGAACAGACTGTAATTGCCCTGCATATAACCCTAAAGCGTCTGCAGAATCAAGTCTTTTGGAAGAATCCCCATTGTGTCGAGAAGACATATTGGTCTGAAAGATGAACGTATACCTCGATCATCCCTTTCAGGATCTCATTGGGTATACCATGGATCTCCGGTACCATATTGGCCTTCAAACTTCATATTGCTCTCTTCAGTTCCTCAAGAGTGAATAGCTCTTGGCTTCGGACCGAGCTAGCTCTCTAACCCTTCCGTAGGAATGATTTCACTCGCAGAAACAGAGCTGTCAAGATTTTACGGACCTGATCAGGGTCGTCCAGGCCAGGGGTCCTCTGTCGAGTCGACAATTCCCTGATAACTATCTTGAAGGCCATCCCCCATGGGTCCTTCCCGACCTTCCCTATCAGGTCCATCTAGCACTTGTGTTATCTTCTCCTTATGGTATTCTTATATACCCCTTTAGCGATCTTGCGTGCCATATGCATCGCGGGATCACCCTTAGAGGTTAGGGTCGTTAGGGGAGAAGTGACAGCTGTAAACACGCACATCAACAACCTCCATCTAGACCAATCCTCTGTCAATTTCCATAACTTTCGTGACATCCAAATCCTGCATAAGATGGTTCTGGGCACTCCTTTCCCTTCCGAAGTTAACCAGTTAACCCCAGCACTTTTTTGACACCACTTAACCCGGGGGGGGGGGGGTCGATCGGACGCTTCAAAAAAATCGAAAACGTGTTCCTAAAAATCTGAAAAAAATCATGGTTCTTGTTTGTACATTCTGCTTGAAGGTACAATTTCGCTACATGTGTTTTGTTAAATTATTGATGATATATTCAACGATAAACAAATATACTCATAGAAAAAAAATAGTTTTTTTTCGAAAATTCATAACTCAGAGACAAACTAATAAAATTGAACGGTTCAAAAAGGAAATTATAGGGAAAGAGTGTGCCTTTCAATGAAAATATTTTGCAAGAAATTTTCACGGAATTAAAAGCCTTAATTTTTCACATAAACTCATGCATTATTTTAGGTGTGAATCTAGGAGGTTTTGATAGAAATATACATAGTTTTCTACGCAAAACCACTTATTTAGTAACAAAAAATAATTTTTTTAACTAAATATGTACACAGGGGACCATGATTTTTCTTATTTAAATGATATAAAGTGAAACCGTAAGGTAAATGCACCTGTACTCATTGTGCTCATATTATCGTGCTAACTTGATTGAAATGTAATAAATAATCAATTTTTATACCTATAGCTATACCTATAGCTGACTGAAGGGTACTAGCAAGTCGAAACTATGCGTGAGGCTTCTATCCTTGAGTACAATTTTTTAGGTGTGGGTTAGAACCGGTCTCCTTGCTTGGTTCGAATATGGCGCCAAATTGAAATTTCGGCCTGAGTCAAATTAACCCCCTTTCCCCGGGGTTAACGGATTGAGCTGCTGGAATCTCATTTTCAGCCTTATTTCATTCATCGCCTCTCTCAACACTGGGCTCACCCGACGTGACCGACGTCCTTGTTGGCTATATCCAGACACGCCAGACACCTCGGGGCCCCTTGTAGTCTTTCGCAACATGAGCTGCACCTCCAACAGGCATCTTTACTGTTAGGGGTTTTGCAGTCGCGCGGCTCATGGCCATACCCGAGGCATCTGAAGCACCTCGATACCTTAACATATTTGCCCAATCAGAGCACAGTTTCAGCGTCTTCCCTCGCTAGTTGCACCACTGTCACCTTCATTCCACCAAAACCTGTGTAGAGCTTGCGGTGGCACCTCTAGCTCTTCCTACCTAGCGCTCCACCGAGTGCTGCCTATACATCCTCTTTGGTCACTATTTCGTCAAGGTACTTTACGTTGGGTGCCTTCGTGGTGACCAGAGTCCAAATGTCGGCTCGCTCGCCGATTGCCCGGTTCAGCGTTTCTTATTAAAGGCCGGGCATCCTTCCCTTTTTTAAGGACTAGGAGTATCTACTCCTTTCTCGTCCTTATTATAAGCAGGACTTCGTGTCCTGTCTCTGTGGGATTGACCCGCGCTTTCATTTTCTTTAGGCTGTCAGCATAGGACTGACCATTTTTCGCCGACACCGGGATAGCGTCGCCAGACTTGGCAGACCTGGCAGTCAGGAGGCGTTTCGGAGTTTTACTCCGCTCGACTCCACTGAGAGCATCCCATAACGGCCGGGTCCAATTTACCCTCTTTCCTTTCCCTTCTTCGTTGTTCTTCTTTTTCTTCGGGTTTTTCCGCAAATAGCCAGTCCTCCTCAATGTCGGAGCGCTCGCTTTAATCTTACAAGTTAAATTAATCAAATTTTATATAAGACGTGTTTAGTCTTTCACTTTACAGTAGCATCTAATGTGGCGCACGATACTTTTTGTATGAAATTATAGAAATACATACATGTATGATGATGATAATAATAATAATAATAATAATAATAATAATAATAATAATAATAGTTAGACACTCGAACTTCACCTCAGAGATCCGGGCTTTGATCTTTGCGCCGGGTGCCTCTGGAAAAATTTCTATGTACCTTTACCGACGTTCTGGTGGTTCAGAACCCACGTTAAGCTGTAGGTACCCCCATCGTGTACTTGACTACAACCCAGTCCATCAATAATGGAGTAAAAACCAGGCTTTGTCCAATACTTTGGGGCACACTGCTCTCATGAGATCACTTGATTGTATTATAAAATGCTTCCGTGACTGATGATATATACCGGGACAGCCCTGTGTTAAAATAATAAAAATAAAATCCAACTCTAACCAAAAAAATGCCTTCGATATGTTGGGCAGTAACCATCTTAAGACTTTGACAACATTAATTTATAATAGCCCTGTTGATGTCGCGGTAGGGCTTGAACTTTCCTCTCATGACTTTGACGGCTATGTTGGCGGTAGCATTGCTACTAACAGGGTTTCCCATGCCAAATAGGATGATAACGAAGAGAAGAGAGAATAAGCAGAACACCAAAACCCAAGTAATAATAGAGAGTATATTAAAGATATTCAAAGGCATGTCGCTTCCCGAGGATCATCGGGACGCCCCTGTCCTCACGTACACATTCGGGCTCATAAAATAGTCTAACACCGAACTTGAAAAGTTAAACGGAATTGTTCGCGCAGAAATGACGAAGCACCGAATGCACCACAGAAATTCAGGGATTGAAAGGATAGCTCTTCCACGGCATATAGAAGGTAGGGGCGTTGTAGATGTCAAAAAATTGTGTGAATTAGAAGTTATACAGTTGCGAGACTATTTTAACATCAAACGAAATGTTGCGCTTTACAGTACCATATGTAAAGCGGATCTTGACTACACACCCTTAAATTTGTCCTCAGATAGGGCCTTGAATATCAGGGCAAAAACCATAGAGGCATTAGAAATACAATCAAGGCAGAAAGACATCCATGGAGAGCACCCCCAAACGTTAGATCAAAATAAAGTGGATAGTAGTGGATAGTAGATAGTCGATAGTAGATAGTGGATAGTAGTAAATTGCCCTAAACCTAGGACTCATAAAAAATGAATGCCTTTCTATAGATACATTCCAATGCCTGTTTTCGAAAACCAAGATTACATCTTATATTGGGATGTTACTATCCAAACGGATCATTACATACCGGCCAATCGACCTGACATCGTTATGGGAGAAAAAAGGTGGAAGAATCTACATCATCAACATTGCTTGTCCGCTTACACGAAATTTGCATTAACCTATACAACCAAGATCCACAAGTATAGCGAGTTATGGCATGAAGTAAAGACCATATGGAGGAATGTGAATCATGCATCTATTCATCCCATAGTGATTTGGACTACAGGCAATGTGCACGCAAGATGCACTGAAAATCTTGCACATTTAGGAGTCAGAAGGGTATTGGCAGCAGCTCAGAACGCGGTTTTATCAAACATCTGTCGCATTACCAAAAACTTTCTTGACCATCAGGAAGTGAGCTACTAAAAACCCGTGGAGTGGCAGGTGGTAGCTCTAAGAAAGCATCCAGAGCAGACTGTTGTCAACTCCAACGCTCGTTGCCGCTCGTGATTGTATACTTGCAGCATTATCACAGGAGGTTTCAAGCATCGTATTAAATTAGTTAAATTAATTTATAACATTCTAATCTCATCAGTCACTTGACTTAGTCCGTGGCTATGATGTATAATCGGGTTCACCTGAGTAAAAGTTTAATAAAATATGAATAACGCATATCGCCCGAAATCACTGGCTCTTACATTTAGCCACGTTGCATTGGGCTAACTCCCTAATGCAACGCATTATGCGGTTACGTCACCAGTATCGCGCAGTGCCACCTACAATAGGCCTCTCTCTAATGAAGGCCATGGTTCAGTTGGGAGTGACTATAGGACGAAACCAAAGATACGACTAGTTAATGGCCCCGGATGAACGCAAAAACATCGTTTCAAATGGTCGGACAAACTCAGAAGGGACAACAGTACCTGTTGGCAAGGAAGCTTACCGGCACGAAGAGGATGCATGCAGAGGTAACATGAACGTTGAGTCGATATGCACCCGGAATATGTTTATAAAACGCCTCAGTATTTAAGAGATCAGGTATCTTTATCACGCAAGGAGTATATGAAGTTCTTTATCAAGGACAAGAGCAAGAGTTTCCAGTGACCATAACATCCGCTCCAGCAAAAACACCTTTGCAGATAGTAGATTATGCTAACATGAGAACTAGGAGGTCAATAATCCGTCAAAAAGTCTTTTTAGGTTGGACAAATTAGCTGAAACTAATACTGCTCTTCCTGATTTTCTCCCTGAAGATGTTGATCTGTACGTCTTCTGTACGTCTGAGTAAGACTCGTGAGCGTATTTCACCGCTTTCGTTTAAAATTAAAAGGGCGAGATGGCATACATCAAATGTTCGGTGCGTGATTATCTACGTAACATCAAATAAGAAGTACATTCCAAAAGTTAAGGCACTAACTCGAAACTTACGGAAAGCAAATCACACGCTGAACAAGTGTAAATTGTTGACTATCACGCAGCACTGCACGAAAAAATAAGAGCTCTTTTAACAGCCAAAGAGCGCCTTAAACGAAGCGTACAGCGGATTCAGGAAAATTCCACCTTTTCTGCTCATCCTTGCTGCCTGTTCAACAAAACATCATGTGCTGTTAAAAATTCGCCTAATAAAGAAGAGATTCAAGTGTTCTGAGAAGAAGTATATGGAGATACTTATAAGCTATATTAAGAAGCCTTAAATATCTCACTCTTTCGTAACTTCTTCCAGAGGAAACTACTGCAACGACCAGAGGAGGAGAGTCTACTAATTACTGCTGAAGAAATGAACAAAGTTATCGCTAGAAATAAGAACTTTTCAGCTCCAGCGGCAAATAATATCAACAAGATTAAAGATTAAAGAACTGTCGGCCTATATGTTGTTTGAATACCAGCTACAATCTATTTACTGGCATCCTCAAAGAGAGGATATTAACAAGAGAGGACTGGCAAGTTACAGAGAGAACCTGTTAATAGACAGGTCTATTTCCCAGGATTCTATCAGGTAGCGACGCAATCTGTCCATGGCTTGGATTGACAATCGAGAGGCATTCGGTAACACCTTGAATACCTGGAGGTGCATCTGAAAATAGTGAAATGTATGGAAGACCTTATGCTCTCGCGCAGGGCAAGATTTGTCATAACATCTTACAAAAGAAAAGTGACTACCAGCAATGTCACACACAAGAGTGTGTCTTCCGAACAGACTCTTTAAAAGGACCTTAAACTCTTTGCCTCTTAAAAGCATCGCGTGAAGATCAGGATCTTAAACTCATACGTGAAAATACCATTCAATATCTGGGTAATGGTCAAACATATGCATATCTTGTAATACCACACGAGAAAACTGAAGATGTGCGTGTGTTGAAAACGACGCTTAAAAGAAAGTATCGCAGTATTTTTAGAAAAATTGGGGCTTCCGAATTATCTGGAAAGAATATATTCCAGGCGACCAATATTCTGGCCTTTCCTCCACTGATCTACACGTTTGGTGCAGTGAACTGGAAAGTAGATGAGTTATAGCGATTCGACCGAAGCACACGCAAAATGATGACAATCCATCTAGGTCATCATTCTAGATCTTCCGTACCTCGCATATACCTCCCTCGAGAAAAAGATCACAGATAGCGCTGCAGGGAAGCTTGGTCTCCTATTTGATTCTAACGATACTACACATGGTCAGCATTGTAACGCTAAAGACATTTTTAATTCGAAAAACTTCAAGCATATGCGTTTTTAATCATAGGAAATTAATCATTTAGACAGGCATTTCTTAAAATGAAGTTATACATACAGTACAAGTCCGATAACTTGCCGCCCGATAAGTGTGTACCTCCCTTAAAACGTCATTACACGTACGGCACGCACACTAATTGTGGTTCTCCCACTACGTGTGTTATTTTGCTCATGATTTACGCATGTGCTAATACAGGGGCATCCGATAAGTTCGCATTTCCTGAAATACTCCATATATATATACAGGGTTGATCTTCTAAAAGTTGAACTCTTACTTCAGGGCTTAATCTAAACGTAATAAGTTGTTTCGAGGTTGAAGAGGAGTGTTACTTACTTTTATGATTATTTTTTTCCGAAAAGTATAATAAATCTTTTATTTTCAATTATGTAATTATTTGAACAATTAATTATTGTTTATTTTCAAAATATCTAAAAATTGAGTCAGAAATGTCCACTTTTTCTCAAGTTGGTGTCATATGTGAGAAGTGATAAATTCTGCTAAAAGCTTAATGCCATTGTTTCAACAATTCTTTCAAATTTCCACGTTTTGAGACGCCCCAAATCCGAAAAACAGGTTTTTACGAATGTGTCTGTCTGCATGTGTATGTGCATGTCTGTAATTCTACTTTTAGTGTCCTAAACTAAAATTCAAGTTCATTAGCCAGCAATTTCGGATAAAAATTCAAGAAGTGAGCGCATTTTCAAAATATACACATACATATTAGACATAAATACATACATACATACATACAAACATACATACATACATACATACACAATACATACATACATACATACATACATACATACATACATACATACATACATACATACATACATACATACATACATACATACATACATACATACATACATACATACATACATACATACATACATACATACATACATACATACATACATACATACATACATACATACATACATACATACATACAGACACTTTCGTAAAAGCCTTTTTTTCGAATTGAGGGGGTCTCAAACCGTGAATATTTGCCAAAAACTGGGCGGCTAAAATCTTACACAAATCTAATGCCTTCTCTGATAAGAATGTAAAAATTAATTGATTTGTCATGAATAATTTTTGGATGGTTTCTTTTCTGGTTTTGATCGTAAAAAATAGCAATAAAAACATAAAAAAATCAAATTTTTTGAGACTCCTGTCACGGGACGAAAATAAATTAAAAGACAAAAGTTGTGATAATAATATACCCACCCAGCGGGCAGATTTTGGTTTGGCCTTTATTCATGTTTTTGACGATTAAAGCGAAAAGTACGCATCCGCTCGAAAAGTGATTGATAAAAAATGTGTATACCTTTTTCAAATACCCCATTTTTTCCTACTAATATTTTGCCGTATTTTACATAGTTTAACCGAAAAAATGTAATTTTTAGATTTTCCATTAATTTGTATGCTGTCAAAATTTGAGTTTTGGAATTTTCAAGAAAATTCAAAAAGTTCTTACAATAATCTTGTAGGACATTTGAATAAATGAGTTTAATTATTAAATGTTAGTCGCAGTGCGATTATGAAACCTATTTTGAGTTTTTTTTTTGTTAATTTTTTTTAAGTTTAAATTTGCATTTAGTGTTTTTTGTTTAATTTTTAATTACAAAGATTGTGGTGTTCGTCGTGCGTTCTCTGTGCGTTCCCCTAACCTCTCACGTCAAACTCTTTATTAGCATTATTTATCTTAAATCTTGGCTGACATTCTCTTTGCAACTTCAGATTTTGCATTACGTTTAGATTTGAGAGATCTATCTTTTACTAATTATTATAGAAACTACGTCTGATTCTGGGATATTTTTAATATTCAAATTCAATTTCGATACAATGTAAAGAATAGTCGCATTTAAATCATTATTAAATAGAAACTCAATCATTTTTATTTTGATAAATATCGACATTACATACAATGTGATCATATCCAAGAGGAAAAAAGTCAACGAAGAGAAAAAAAGATTCTCTAACTTTCGATAAGATTTCCTAGCAAAGTAAACACTGGTAAACAAGTAAAAGTAAAGCGAAACACCAGACGTGCATAAGTGAGCTGCGCGGTGCGTCGCGCAACTAGGATAGTAATGAAAACGGACAAAAGTGGGCACCCTTACCGTTAAGTATACATCACAATGAACAACCTGACTTTTTAAAATTATCGATAATTATTGGAACTCCAAATTACTCTCGAAATTAATTAAACTTTTATATTCAGAAAACATTTTTTTAAGCTTCTGTATATCTAAGGGTAGAAAGGAAATAAGAACAATTTAAAAATAAATAACGGATTCATAACTATATTAAATATTTGGACAAAAAATACACGAATAATATTTAAAAAATTAAACTTTGTGTTGTACACATCACTGTTTACTTTTTAATAAAAAAAGTCTGTTAACCGTGTTTCAAATATTTGATCAGAAAATGAAAAAATCACATTTTTCGTAAGTTGTAGTCACTGCAAAAAAGACGTATTTGTAGGAAACAAGTTAATTTTCAACTAAATAGGTTAATTTTCTACAAATCAGTTGAATTTCTTGCTCAAAAATAGGAAATTTAAATAGCAAATGTCACTTAAAATAATATAGTTTAATTTTTAACCAGAAAAGATCAATTATCAACCCAAAATATAATAACTACATTTTCTGTTAACAAAAATTAATTCTCAACAAACAAAAATAACATTTTCAACTGATATAATGAATATTTAAAAAATAATTATGTATTAGAGTGACTCATGTTATAAGGCAATATAAATAAATCCGCTATATCTAAACGGAACATATGTTCTCTGGTACGTTTGTATGATTAAATGAGCTGTATAAAAAGAGAAGCCGTTTTGATAACATTTAGAGGTCCCCTATTGACATTAAAGTGCATTCAACTTCCAGTTACGTCAAAGCTCAATTATGTCAACGATCAGATATATCAAAATGCACCGCCCCGTTATTTCACATTTAGGGCTGGGCTGGCATCTCTTCAACTTAGCCACACGTGACAGACACAGAAACACACGGCACACGTGTCAAACCCACTCCTTCATCTCATCCGGCCCAATAGCCATTGGTGGGGAAAAGGTGAACTTGTCATAACCGAATTGTTTTCATTTCAAAGGCTTTGACTTAACTGGAAGCTAAGTGTATCATATAAGAATCAAGAAGAGGCGAACATTTTTCTTAATGCTATGCTTATAATTGACCGACTTTTTAAGTTTAGTTGGAAAAATATTGTTTTAAAGGGCTATAATTTAAAATATACATTCTTACGGAAAGAAAATCATACAATGAACAAGTGTCGACTGCTGACCATCAACCAGCACTGGGTGCAAAATATAAGAACTCTTTCAACAGCCAAAGATTGCCTTCAATGGAGAGTAAAGAGGATTCAGGAAAATTTCACCTTTTCTACTCGTCTTTCCTGTCTGTTCACTAAGTACTGCTGAACAAGTTTAAGAAGATCACTTCTACATACCAACATCTATCTCGCATATTTATTACTTTCTTAAATGGAGAATAACCCACCCTGTAGTGGTTATTAGAAGCACGCAGGATACTGATCCGTAAGACCGTAAATTTGTCAAGTGTAAAAAACTACCGACCCATAAATTGTTTAAACATCAACTAAAAGCTATTTACTGACACCCTTAAAGAGAGGATATAAACATCTATCGGACCGGTATGGAGTGCAATAGTTAAATAAATTGGGTGCAAGAGAGGGCTAACCGGTTGCAGGGAGAACCTGTTAATATACAGGTGTATCACCCAGGATTCCATTAGATATCAATGAAATCTGTCCATGGCTTAGATTAACTTCTGGACGGAATTTTATAACATGAACCATGAGCTAATTGAATTACATCTGGCGAAAGAAAAGTGACTAACAGCTATGTCACATATAAGAGGGCTCGCCGAATAGAAGAGAAATTAAGGTCAACAACGTTTGATACATGGACTTCCTTAACCTATTTGACTCTTTAAAAGAGGACCTTAACATCCTTGTGACGATGGTAAATAGGTACTCTACAGCGATTAGCATGAGTTTTGGAATAATCCATTGTGTCCGCATCTACATCATCGCGTGACGATCAGGATGTTTAACACAGGAATGGAAATACTATTCATCATCTTGGTAATAGAGAAGCATAGACACATCTTGGAATACCAGAAGCGAAAACCCATAATGTGCATATGTTAATAACAGCCGAAAGCACACGCAAGATTATGCCAATCCATCATGCACTGACGGAATACTGCAAGGTAAGGAGTCTTCCTCTTCTGCTAGGGTACGATGCTAACTCCCGCCATACTTTGTGGAGTAGAACGGACATTAACTCAAAAGGAATACCTAATGACCACTGACTTAGATATTCTTAATACGGAGAACAGTCCGACGTTTCGTAATTTGGTCAGGGAGGAAATTATTGACATCACACTCTGTACCGGTATTTTTACAGATAACGTCAAGAAGTGGAGAGTTTCAGATAAACCCACTCTCTCAGATCACTCACTGAAAGAGTTCAGGTTGTAGTCCGCTGTACCCATCGGCCCTAAATAGGTCAAAAATCTAAGAAGAACGGACTAGGGCTAGTTTTCCACAGAATTAAGAAGTGCATTTTCAGGGATGTTCAGGTCAATGAGAGACGTGGATACCCAAGAGATGGCGACCGAGATTTTTACGAAAGCGATCAAATCTACTTATGAAAGTACTTGTCAACCTTCAAAAGTCTGAAAGGCTGGAGAGACACCCTGATGGAATGTGAAACTCGAAGAGCTTCACAGGAAGACCAAAGAGAGGTTCAGATGTGCCAGTTCTGGCAAAGCGAAGGAACTATGGACTTCATTTACATCGATGGGGGATGAGTATAGGAGTGCAATACCTAAGGCAAAGCATGAAAGCTGGACCAACGTTTGCACTGATATTGAGAAAGGAGCAGAGGCGGCCAGACTCAACAAGCTGCTTTCTCGAAATCCGGATGCTATTCTCGAGACTCTAAAATTGCCCGGCGG
Source organism: Belonocnema kinseyi (assembly GCF_010883055.1). Taxonomy (NCBI): domain Eukaryota; kingdom Metazoa; phylum Arthropoda; class Insecta; order Hymenoptera; family Cynipidae; genus Belonocnema; species Belonocnema kinseyi. The sequence continues at coordinate 59,240,835 of NC_046659.1, forward strand.
GGGATACTCAGAGTCTGACGGGGATACCTTGGTCACTGATCAAGGCACATTTTCCGGGCTTCACAAAGTTAGTAGAAGAGGGGACGACACCTCCAAGACAATCAAAGTCACCTGTGGCCCAACTGGGCCCAACTAGCTAAGGAGATTGTTACCCCAGCCAGGGCCAGGTGGGCCCTGATGTCCTTCAGTCCTTACAAGTCTCCTGGTCCGGATGGCATATATCCAGTCTTCTTATAGAGGGCTGCTGAGATCATCATTGGACCGATTGTGGGACAAGGGCTAGTCTGACGTTGGGTTATGTTCCGACGGCACGGAGGGGTGCGAAAGTAGTCTGTATCCTGAAGGCTGACCGAGGAACATCAGAATGACTGGAAATCGGTCTCTGGCTGAAGACAGGCTAAAACTCTCTTGAGCTTAAAGCTAAACTCTCATCGAGCGAAAGAAGTACTCGGGAGGAATGAAGTCAATGTCCTAACAGAAATTTTTATAGGACATGGAAACCTTCGGTATCACAGACATAAGATAGGGCTTGAAGAAAGTCCCCTCTGCCGTCTGTGTGGAAAGGATAATGCGCTTTCCACTCATATTCTCTGTCAATGCCCTGTTATTGCGGGCCCCTTCATGATAAATTCTACGGCATTATACGTAGGGAAGCGCTATGGATGGGTCTCCCTAACATGAATGTACCTTTAGGCCAGAAACACTTGGACATGTTCTCAGAGGATCCTCGAACCATGCACGCTACGGACACATAGAGAGACACAATGCGGCTCTAAAAGTGTTATATTCTCATTCTCCACCACTCAACGTATCAGCGCTACAAAGCCTGCTATTGTCCTCCAAGATCTAAAAACGAAGATAATTTACGTGATTGAATGCTCGGTACCAGCCGATTGTAAGATCACGGCATAGGAGGAAGAAGAACTGGCGAAATATCTAGCTCTCTTTTGCGATTTGAGTAGGTTTTACCCAAGCTACAAAATCCATCTTGTAGTTCTCATAACAGGTTGCCTTCGAGGTATCAAAGCTTAATTTCTTAGCCATCTCATAAAAATCCTGGCTTGCCAGCGTCAGACTTTATCTGGTCCATCAACACTGTTCCGCATAGCATTATACAAATATTTGTAGCTCTAACAAAGTATCTAGAGGTAAAACGTTCCTCTCCAATTGTGCCGTTTGTCGCATAAGGTCATTTGCGGTTAGAGCTATTGAAAATAATAAACTCATTCCAGTCGAACTCAAATTTGAGCCCCCCTGATTAGAGCCTTTCGAAAATGGTCGCCGCGGCACTGGTACGGCGCTGTACCATAATCGCCTACCCGGGTGTGTCATGAAGTTGCGTTAATTCCATTGCCTGAAGTCAACGGAAGCTGATAGGACCGATAGCACATCGTTGTCTATATGTTAAATGACTTCTACATATGTCTGGCTATAGAATAGAATAAAAATAAAAAAAAAGTGTTTTGCGAGGTGTTTCAGTTAAGCATACATAGTTGAAAAATCGTAATGTGTTTGTGGACACTGCTGTTTTCGAAATGATTAAATCCGGACCGATCGAAGATTAAGATCTTATTTACGAGATGATCAACGGTCCGCAAACGTTTTAAGTAAGTAAGCAGTAAAAAAGTTTATTTTAACGTGTAACAGCCAGCTTCCTTTCTCATTTCCTATAACGTTCGATTGTATATATTTATTTAATATATAGTTTAGTATTCACTATTTACTATTTTGATAAAAAAATCAACACTGCCCGTCTTTCATTTAACACAACCCTTATGGCTAACACTGCGTCTTATAATATGCCCTGGCAGCTTTTCCTCACGACTTGACTATTATCAAAATTTTATTTTTTACAAAAACACTAGTCATCCTATATAAGTAAGCCAATTGCCTTTGTTACCACTGCGGGTCCCATTTCAGCCAAATAATTTGTCAGTCTTATTAATATAAAATAAAGTTATATGTGAGCGTCCGCATAAAAAGGATTCGAGTGGGAGATGATACTGAGACCTATAGTGAATCAATTGGAACTATACTTATTTTCAGAAAGTAACCGGAAGTAGGTATAATGCATGTTCGAAGAAGTTATAAGACAACTATTTTGTTTCCGTAGAGAGAATGGCGATCATAATGTATGCTTAACTATTCCTCACAATAATTTTACTCAATTCTTTTGGTAAATATAATAATTCGAATAATTTAATATGATAGTTATACTTTCAGGTAATCTTCTTATTACAGTATATTAATTTATTTAGCAGAAATGAGGAGAATTACTAGAAAATATTACGAATTTAAACTATTCTAAATCGTTCATCAGTTGTTTTAATAAGCATTTCTACTTGTTATTAGTAGAAATGCTTACTAAAGCAATTATTGAATGACTAAACTATTTGAGTTAGTTGTTTTCTACTAATTAACTCAGATTTTCAGCTTGGAAAGAGCAGAAAGAAATTGAAAGCCATAACGGGACAAATTAGGACTCAGCTTTTCGTAAATATGGAAAAAATGAAATTTTTGTCACTATGTTGTCCCGTACTTAAAACCAATCTTTATCTATAAAACAATCATTAGAATGAAATAGGGTCATTCCGAAAAAAAAATAGATTTTTCTTTTAATCTTAGGTCAAAATATACAAATCCATGACCATTTTCACTATAAAGAAATAACTTTTTGTGAAGTTTTTATTTCGTTATTTTGTTCTAAAATCTTTATATTTTTGTGATACAAGTATTGGAGATTCGGATGTTAGCCAATGAGGCCATTAAAATCCACCATCCCTCTTCTTCATTGATTGGCAGGAGCGATTCAACAACTCAAGGTCATTGTAATACTTAAAGTATTACTAATTTATTTTTCCAATTTCTCGAATATAAAGTATTTGAACCATATTTTCTTTCACCAAAGTAAAGAGTACGTGACTTATTATAAACCAATTTACTTGTTGATAATTATACAATGACCCTATTTTACAATTGATTTGAACATTTAATTGCCATTGCGCTTACTCCGTATTGACAACTTCGACATGAATCCAGTAATCCTCAAAAAGAGTTATGAATCGGCGAAAAAACTCGGTCGGCTTACGCGAAAATAATGCCAAATTCTGCTGGGAAGTTGGCACACGAATTCGTTTTTGGTCCACTGTTAGCAAACGCGGCACCCATCGCGCGCAGAGCTTCTTCATGCCCAAAACTGAATGCACGATATTGCCCACACGTTCCAATGATATGCCTACAGCATTAGCTACC
>NC_046659.1:59244186-59253139 GCF_010883055.1 Belonocnema kinseyi
GCGTCATTTGAAGGATCAAGCTCGACGAAAATGGTTCACATTAGTGAATACTAATGCCATCTCTTAGAATTTTCAGGTACTTATCAGACTGCCTAGTATCAGAGGAGCACCATTATGAGATATTTTATGTGCTGTTGATGCGGAGCCCAGCCGAGGTACCATAAAATACTCGCGACATGAGCACAAAAACCCAAAGTTCCTGCCCCAGCTTTGCAGGTACATTAATATCCTAATATATCTTTGTCTCCGTTTCCCTGTTGATCGTCTTCAACTTCTCCTCCTCGAAAATTTATCTATAACTGATAGCGAGTAGCATTTCTGAGTCGAGGGTAAATTCTGATCCTCAAAAAGCCAGGTATATCTCTGTTTCTATCAACTTCGAAGTTATCGGTACTCTCATGTTCGAATTTGTCCTGAACATATGAAGGAGCTAATTCAGGTTGGCATGGGCCGATGGTCAGTTGACGCAAATATTGAAGATCTGATAAAAAAAACTCGTGAACGTCTTTCTGTCTCAAACGTTCTTACGCGTTTGTGCTGAGATGTTAAGAAATAGGTTCATAAAGAAAGTATTTATACTTGTGCTTAAGCGAAATAACGAAACTACTATATTTTGTTGTACAAACTTCCAATTATTCATTGAGCTACTTCAAAATAGTTTTTCTCTTAGTTCCAGGATCCAAGAAGATCGAGGTGGTTTAAAAGGTATAATACGGTTACAAATAAAAAAAATCGATGCCGCCACCGTGCCAGTATGAACCGCTCACGTGACCAGGTCAAACTTGATTGAAGGGAAAAAGTTTATAGAAAATAATTTAGAATTAATTAACTCCGTAGTAAGAAATAAGAAATTGCAGTCTAAATAGGCTTTTGACCTTAAACTAACCTTAACCTTTGATCTCAAGGTTATGGTTAAGCTCATTTTCAAATGTGGAATTCTACGCTTTTTTCATTTACAGCATCGTAAAAAGGGGTCGCTGCTAAGAACCTGACTTGGCCTGGAGATGTTCCTTTGACCTTGTACTTGATGTTAGGGTGGCAAATATTCTGTGTATATGAGTTGAACAGCAAGCCTTAGATCAAGAATTTTACAGTTAACCTTAAATTTTAAGAGAGCGAATACCCGGTGATACTAACTTCAGCGGGCCTTATCTCGAAACCCGGGAGGCTTTGGGCATTGCGCCCATGGAGACATTTGTTCAAGATGCCGAGCTACGCAACATATAACAAATTCAGCCGAATTAACTGAAACCACTTTTCCAAGTAGAATTAATAGCCGGCTGATGTCGAGTTGCGGCGCGGTCAGTAAACAAAGCGGGTGCTGCCTTCCCCCTCCATGCTACTATCTTCTCCGCTTCTCGTCGTTCGCCGTGAAACGATTGATTCACATTTTCCATGAATTTTCCTTCATACTTTACGTAGACTTAGGCCTACTCTAATTAATTTCTTAGCTAGAGTTCATACAAAACAATAATGAAATATTATTTAACAAAAGATTATCTCCATAAGGCGAAATAAATATTGAAATTAGCTACATATTTCCCTCTCATACATTTCAGCTATTTATTTCACTTTTAACTAAACTCAACTTTTTACTGAAACTTGGTAAAATATTAATTTATAAACGAACTGGTAAAAACTTGCGTGAAACCTGAGGAACGAACTCAACACGATTTATATATCCGACTTGGAATGTCAAAAAAGCATCGATAAGAAATTGTTCTTTTTCGATGATTTCTTTTCTCTTTGTTGCTGCACTCCTCATTTTGATGTAGATTTCGATCTGCATTTCTTTAAAAATCTTGATTAAATTGAAAATGTTCGGATTAGGCGTGTAAAATTCAGCGTTTAATTTTGAATGATACGCTTCACAACCGTATGTTGTGCGCGTAGTTGTATGAGAAAATTCAGTCGAAAGTTCAGGAGGAAAATTTGAATTACTTGCTACGTAAATTTTACAAATATTATCAAAAATTTATTAATTCGTTTATCTTCTGGTTTGATATGCATGAGATCTCCAACAAAACGTTTAACTACGTATATGGGATCCAAAAAACCAAGACCAACGAAGTTTTTTGAGAAAGAACCTATTTCCGAATTCACATTTTTGTATTCAGCACTCAAGCCGAATTCCTGAATTTTCCTCCACCGACTTTGACCTAAATAAAATCGACAACATTTTATAATAACTTGACATACATACACAAACACAAATTAACAACTGATTAAAGGGAAAGAAAAACTGAAACTAGTTAAGTCTACCAGCGACAATTTTCCTCCCGCCTTTCGCTCTTGAACGAGGAGAAGCGGTGAAGGTAGTAGCATGGTGCGGGCCTTATCTCGGAACCCGGAGAGTTTTAGGCTTTGCGACCATGGAGATATTTGTTCAGGGCGCTGAGATACTAAACATATAGCAAATTCAAACAAAATAATTGAAATCACTTTTCCTTCAGAAATGTGCGTGGCCTTTTTTCATTCATCAATTTTAATCTTATTTATGAGCCGAAAGAGGTTCAGCCATCTCAGCCAAGACAAGGCTCTACTTGAGACAAGCAAATGCCGTTTTACCTGTCGTGACCATGAAAGTAAGACGAAGGCCCATGCCTCGATTCAGTTTTGAGATGCAGCCAGACATCGATGTCTTGGAGACGAACTCAAGAAATAACCAAGTCGAGATCAAATAGCAAGTAAGTACTTGACTAAAATGCAGTTACATATTAATCTTGAAATATCAGAGTTTCCCACAATATTAATTGTTTTTTATCCTGATAAAGCGGGCGTATACTGATGGTGTTTAAAGTTAGTCCAAATATTATGCAAGCAAAACAAGCTTTAATATGTGTTATTTTATTCCATAAAAATATCAATGTAAACATTATCTCCCAAAAGAATAATTTCTGATCAAATTAGTCGTTTTGAAAATATGAAGAAAAAAACTTTTCTCGGAAAAATTATTTTAAAATATTTTAAATACATTTTTTTAAATCAAACTTAAAGAAGTACATCATTATCTTTTGGAAGTGAAGATTTTGCCAGTAAGATGTAAAAAATTGAAGTCTGAATAAATGATTGTGTATTTCTTCAATTTCAGAAAAAGAAATTTGATGAAAAAACACTAGCTGCTGGAAAGTAACAATTAAATTAAACATTTTCCCCGTAATTGTACGAAACCTAATAAAACCCTGAATGTAATAATCAAAATTGAAGTAAGTATCTCCATTTTATAAAAATATGATACAAAGAGTGAAATACTGGAAGTTCTATAATTTATTGTTATTAACTGTAAACAAATTAATAAACCTTATTGCTAAAAATATATAATATATATTTTAGATCAGATTTATCATTACAAAATTTTGGTCGACTACAGTGAAAATAGGATTTTTAACGCCAATTTTACTGATCATAAGCATTTTTTCCAAAATAATTATTCGATCCTTAAAAATAAAATTGAAAATATTTATTTGAAGCAAAATAATAATAACTCAAAGTTATCTTCTAGCCCCTTGAATATAAAAATTTCGATTCTGATTTTCAAAAAATTAAATCTTGCCCATTTCGTTCATGGAAACAATCTTGCTCCATCAACTTACAAATCTTTTAATACGTATTTAATAATATTTATAAGAAAAAATTTTTTCTACTACATTTTCGATAGCATTTTCTAGGCCCTTTTCATTTATCAAAGACATATTGTTGTAAAATTATTAATTCACCTTCAAAAATCAAACGGAAGAGTAAACAATCTCGGAAACAGATGGTTTTAATAAAAGAGAATGAACAATATTCAATTTTTCGAAAAAAGACACACAAAATTATTTTAACGTTTATGAAACTTTATTATAATTTAAGTACGTTGTTTAAAATTATGTTAAAAGTAAGATTCAATGACAAACATAATTTATTTGTATCATTTTATAGTATCTAATGGAATTTAAATGTATTAAAATTGAATAAAATCAAGAAAATTACCGTTAAATTTACAGGGATGTTTCCCTACAATTGGCTTTTCTGGTGTACTACAAATAAAAAGATATTGAATATTGAATATTGCGCAAAAACAAAATAGAGATAAAGATAGATAAAGATGAAGAATTAAAGATAGATAGTAAAAAAAGATAAAGAAAAAAGAATGAAACAATAAAAAACAAAATAAAAGATGAAGATAGAATATTGCGCAACAACTTGATAATTTCAAATTTAGGTTTGACGTTATGAAATAGTCAAAATTCTTTCTCGCTTGTTCTTAATTAATAAAACTTTAAACTCTTAATCTTTAGTAAAATCTTATAATTTTATTCGATGTTAAATTTATGTGATTTATTCTTCGATTTATTTAAGATTTTATTTTCAGTTAACGTTTATTGAAGAAGTTTACACGTAATTATTTCTTGGGTCGATTTCTTGGTACTGATTTTTTGGGCAATCTTCTCTTATCTTACAGTCACCTACAATATTCTGTCGTTTGTAGTACACAAGAAACTGGTTATTTGTCAAAACCATACTTCTTGCAAAGCCAATCTGGGGTTAACTTTCCTGTAATCGTGACGGCAATTTTCTTGATTTTCATTAAATTTTATGCATTTAAATTTCACTCAATTATAACAAAGTTTTATGTTTATTGTATATTATCCGATTATTTTATTGGAATCTTACATTTAACTAATACTTAAAACTATACTTGCGAATCAAAGAAGTGAATGGGTTTCACAAATTAAACAGTTCAATTCAATGCTCATGAATATTTCTAGATTCATCAATTCCTGCCATTTAGCAAAAAATTAGACAAAATATTTGCCACAAGCCACTTCCAAGGTGTGTATTATATTACATAATAAAAAATGCGACAGAAGATAAAAAAGGGCCTATAACTCACGGCGAAAAGATTCGAGTTCTCTAGCTTGATGTTAAAAACAGGTAGAATTAAATATTTTAATTATCCAGATTATAGACAAAAATAATATAATTAATTAATAATATGTGATTGTACGGATTTTGTTTCTTCAGAAATGGAAACTTTTGAAAGGTGTCTTGTCCTGTTGCTCGAAAAACGTTTTTCGGACCACCCTAATGTAGATAGTATTAGTATTCACAAGTTCCGATAGAAACGCACTTTCATAGCCGCACTGCTCTTTTTATTAGGCCTTAAAGCAAACCCTTCTTTATCTCTAATTAAGACTTTTTTTACTATTATTTTCTCTTTATTTTATATAGTTATATGAAATATTAAGATTAAGAAATCTTTAAATCTAATTCACTATCTATGAAATATATGCGTGAGTCCAGGATTTTTTTTGGGATCGGCCCATAATAAATTAATTACACTTTTAAAAAAGATGCAGATTTATTTTGATTTAATTGAAATAAATAAATTGTCTTAATTTGATTTGAACAGCACGAAAAAATGGATTTGGAAATGTCCATGAGTGGTAAATTAAACTGTTTGATGTGTCAAAGTTATTTACTTTTTTTATCAGTTAGTACAGTTTTTAGTTTAAGCTCGAAATCTAAAGTGCCTAGCCTACATAGCAATAATACACTGAACCCGGTAAATAGGCCACCCAGAGTTAGTTCTTCCGAGAATTGACGCGTCGCGGCAGGGATGGTTGAAATGAGCTGTGGGGGGTTTGCGATGTGCACTCAGACGTGACAACCCAGAGAGAGAAACAGGAAAGCGACAAAATAGTTCAGAGTTCCCAGATGTAGGTTTACGGACAGCCCAAAAACCAGTACTAACTCTAGGGTTCATGTATTATATTTGCACATTTTTCGCGTTATGATAATGACAATTTATAATTCGGGAAAGATGAAAGTATGTACAATGTAAGCTTATAATAATTACGAAGCACTAGCATAATTATTATTTTCATTTATATCTGACTAACATTAAAATGATGATATTCTGATCCTTCTAATCTTAAGAATACGTCAACTTCGACATTTTCATATTTGGATTTCAAATTATGAGATAATATCCCGTGTAGGAATCCAATCAGGGATGCGGCCGGCTCCCAGCCTGAAAAGCCCCGCTTTAAGCCGGACGCTGGTCGGGAAATTCAATACCGGCCGGGAGCCGGTCGGGTAATACGGCCAAAAAGCGGTTAAGAAATCTTGCTTCAGGCGAGAAATTGTTAACTTGTTTTGTCTTTTAAGGCTCATCGTAAAATTACGGTGGACTTTACAAGTCAAATCAAGTGAACCAATTCTAGTAAGAAAATTGGAGTAGAATTTTATTCCCTGAAGATAGAATCTCATAGCAATTTGGAAGCCACGTGGTGATTTAAGGTTAGGAAGGAAGAAAGTAAAAACTGTATACACAAGACTATATTTTAATGTAAAATAATAAACTGAACATTACAGAGTGTCTATGCAGACGACAGACATAGCAGGCGCTATATATGGCGGTAAATTTGAAATTGTACAGGCTAAACATTGTCTGAATATTGAGAAGTTTATAACAATTGCATCATTTCTGTTGTTGCACATAGCAGAATCGATAACAGTTTAATTTAAAGATTTAAATTATTCGAAAAAACCTAATGTTTTTTTTTAATTTAAAAAAGCTCATTTTTGTTTCACTGATCTAATAAATCTTTAAATTATAATTTTCAAGTAATAATTCATCTAGCATCCATAATTACACCTTTGATAATATCGCGGCTCTTAAAAATTGTGTAATTTCTACAAAAACATTAACCTGACCAGTGTCCAGCCGGCTCCCAACCATGGGATATAACCAGGGTTAGTCCGGCTAGTAACCGGCCGGCCCTGGGCTACATGATTTGAGAAAAATGTAGCCCGATCGGCTCCCGCCCGGTTCCTGTCCATGAAACCCAGCTAGGGGTAGCCCGGCCGGGATTCGACCAGAAACCTTGTTGTCTTAGGATCAACCGGGGAAATTGCAACACGGGATGCAGAAATTTTATTTGAAATGTTATCTGGATTTTTCTTATTGTTCAATCATAAAACTTAAAATTCCTAATCATTCGTAAAATATTAGAATTTTAGTCACTCAGTAGCCTCAATGTCAACCCTGCGCCGGAGCGCCAACGGCCATGCTTTTTATTTAATGTTAATACATTTCCATTTGGTTTGACGCTATAAAATTATATAAATAAATGAGTTTTATTAATAAGCGTTACTTTTACAATATTTTTCAACAATGCATTTAAATTATAACCAAGACTTCAACTCTGGTTCTACCAAGCAAGCGTGCTACGAGGAGTTTGAACCACTACACTATACCATTGTTTCGGTGATTCTTTACTCGCTAAATCTGAGTAAGTTAAATTTAACTAAATATCAGTTAAATTTGATTAATTGTAGAAGCAAGAACTCAATAACTGATAATTGGTTAAAAATAACTAATGGATTTGGTTACTTGTATCTAACCATTTCAATTTGTCAAACACTAGGCGTGAAGCGCATTCGGTCGCCATGGCGGAAGGTGGCGAAACTACTAATTCGTTAGAAAAAAATTTACCAATTGATTCGTAAAACTTTACGAATTGATTAGTCAAAAATGAGATGCTTTCGGAGAGACGCGCATGTCCGTAACGCATATTTATTATAAATTCACTATTTCTCCGTTTGCATCGAAAAGTCCAGGGTAATGAATTGGTAGTCCTCAGAAATGACTAATAAAAACTAGTCATTTTTTTAACTAATTCAACTGGGAAGGTGCAAACTGTGACCCGTTGACTAATTCATTAGTCAAAAGATTGAAAGTAACTAATTTTCAGTCGAAATTGAATGTACTGATTGAATTAGTTAAATTTAAACTAATTCAGATTTAACGAGTACTATAGTTTTATTAATGCAAAATATCATTTTTGATCCAGAGTCGAATTTTAATTTTAAGAATTATTTACAGTGACATATATCCACAATACTTAGGTCCATACACTTGAAAAAAAATTATATTCTAAATGCTACAATGTTATAAAAAATATGAATGATATAAAATAAGAAAAAAGTAATTTTTCTTTAATTTATAGAAAAAAAATTGATTATAATATCCGCAACTGTTTAAGTGTTCATTCCCTCACGGCTAATGAAAAAGTTAGTCCTCCCATTTTTGGTTAACTGGAATTCTATGGAGCTCAATATCGACTTTAGACAAAGGTATTAAATGGTTACTATTGCGTAGATTCAATTGAACACAATGATTAAGACGATGCATAAGACGAACATAACCATCTTCGTCTATTATAGCAACGATTCTACCGAGCTCTGTTTCTACCGTACTAATAGGCAGCATATTTCGGGTTATTTCAGTGTGAGATTGAATTTCCTTCATTCTTATTCAACGAAATTATCTGTTATCGTGACTTTCAGCTCTTTTATTTCATTTTTGAATCTGAAATAATAATTTTGATCAAAATATATGTTTATGATCAGTGAAAAAGACCCAAAAAATCTTATTGGAAATTTGGTAGACACAAAGTTATCTTTATTTAAAAAGAGATATTTCGAGTTCCAATCGTGTAAAAAAACAACTTTTTTACATGTTTGAAAACTGAAATATCTCTTCTTATCAAAATGAGAATCATCGCAAGAGAATTAAATCTATTATTTTATTGATACGTATTTACAGAGTTGGAAGTAGCTGGAGGTTTTGCTTAAGGGAAAATGTGAGATTTAATTCCTGGAAAATCATTATTGATCTTCTATTATTCAAAATGATAGAGGATAGAATCATATATTATAGTCAAACAAATATGATTACTTTTATATTTGAATTTTAAATAATTATTGTGTTTTTATGTTATGTTGTAAATTTTCTGTTGAATATTAAATGTATTAGAGTGTAAAATGTTATGTTTAAATAATTAGTTCTGCAAAAAATGCTTATGTTGAATGGAAATGGCGTTAAAAATCCATTCTCAACTGTAGTAAATAACATTTTCTTATTGATAGATCGATATTAAAATATTAACAACATTCCTTTTGA
>NC_046659.1:59253239-59264967 GCF_010883055.1 Belonocnema kinseyi
ACAATACGCCAATTAGCACAAATGGTAAGTTCCGACAGTGCCTACAAGTGTGCCTACTGGCCGCTAGATGGCAATACCGGTTTCATATGTACACACCTGGTATAGCTGCGCGCAGAAGTGTATGAATCGCCGGACAATGCCCCGAAATTGAAGACCTAGTTTCCGCGAATAGCTCGCGAAAATCTTCAGGACATTTTCAAAAATTTCCTACCTCAGAAAACCCGAAATAAAAAATGTCGAAAGTAGCGCTTACTGCCGAAAAGTTCAGGAACTTTTTCAATGAGTGACGGCGACGATGACTCAGCCGCCGAGCGATAATGCTCAAGCTTTCACAGAAAGCTTCGCGAAGTGTATATCACGGTTCGCGGGCAAAGATGGTGAGTGCGTGGAGAATTTTATTGACGCAATAAAAGTGTATAAAGAGTGCATGCAAGTCAGTGATAAAAATGCAATCTAGGGCATGCCAATGCTTCTCACAGGAGACGCCGCTGCGTGCTGGCAAGGCGTAAGGAATACTGGAAGTCCGTAAGCAGATGTTTTTGCCGCATTGAAATACGCGTATGGACAATCGAAGCCACCTTAAAAAGTGAATCGTGAACTTTTTGGTACCAAACAAAACGAGTCTACCTCGACAGACATTTTCGTGTCAAAAGCTTGTGCCTTGATAGCACAATTGCCTTCAAACTCACTGACTGAAAAGTTGCAGTTGGACATTATCTATGTACTTCTAAACCTTCAAATGCATAAATTAGTGTTGCGGGCCAGTTTTGAAACGTTCTCTAGACGGCTTGAATTGGCATGTGCAGCAGAAAATACGCTCAGTGGGGATGCGTGTTCTAGCGAGAAGCCATCGTCGAAAGTCGCAAATAAAAGCGACAAAAGTGAGAAGAGCGCTGACTACAGTTTTTGTCACCATTATGGCCATCGAAGAAGGGAATATAGAAAGCTTCAGTCTACACCAACGGAATCTTCGCAACAGCGGGTTAAGGCAACAGCAGGTACTACAAGCACAGGTGCTGTGAAGTCCCTTGGCAAGGATTTTAAATGCTACAGATGTTAAGCTCCTGGATATGTCCGGAGCAATTGTCCTAATTGCTCGAAGAAGATGACTAGTACGAGTTCCCTGGATTTTAGTATCTTGAAAGGTTTCAACGTAGGTAATTTGTATCAGTTGCTTTGAGAACGGGGTCAAGAATTTAAAAGCATTCAAGTCACTTTTGCGTATGCGGACGGTATTAAAAGACCTACGACTCTTTTGTTTACATGTGTAGAAATTAAATTAATGGGTAGGCAGAATATGACTACGTTTGTTGTGTTACCCGAAGCTAAGGAAAACAGGACGTGGTTAGGAATCGATTTTACTGTCGCTGAGGGAATGGTCTGTGATCATGCCGACTGGAATTGGTTTTTAAGAACGACCCGAGACAGATATATCCTTTTTTGTACGAAGATGATTTATTTCATCAAAACGCAGTGGTTTTGTCAAGCTTCAATATTGGAAGTGCAGATCTTCGAGTAAACAAAGGCACGTTTTTATCCGAAAACGATCGATCGCGTTTTAACTTACTTTTTGACCGGAGATCACAAACCGATATTTTCACCACCGTATCGATTGTCAAACAAAAAAAAGATCACACGAGAAAAGCTGTAGATGATTTATTTTCCCAAGGTTTTATAGAAGATTGCGAATCTCCGTGAGGTTCACCAGCAATCTTGATTACGAAAGCGGATGCAAGCGACCGTTTATGTATAAACTATAGAAAATTAAATGCGATAACTGTTACCGATAAATATGCGCTACCGAGAATTGACGACCACCAGGTGCCCGTACGCAAAAAAGATAGAGACAAGACCGCCTTTGTAACACCTTTTGGAATGTATAGGTACAAGCGTATGCCCTTCGGCTTGAAGAATGCCTCGAGTACATTCAAAATATTGATGGATCGTTTCAAAACCGGGTTAGGTGGAATAGTAGTTACCATTTAATATATCTCGACGATATCCTCGTTATTTCACCTTCTGTAGATGTACATATCGAGGATCTTCAAAGAATTTTGACCGATTAAGACAATTTAAACTTCGGGCTAAACGTGAAAAGTGTTTGTTCGTAGGACTAGAAGTCTGCTATCTTGGTCATATGATTACGCCTGAAGGGCTAAAGTTGGTCCCGATAAAGTATCATGTACCGTAAATATGCTGCCTCCACGAATTGTAGCACATGTTCGAACTTTCCTACAGACTTGTACGTGGTGCAGACGATACATACAGAATTTCCCAGAAATTGCACGTCCGCTAAGCGATCGGACTAAGAAGTCAATAGCTTGGGAGTGGGAGCCTGCACAACAGACTTCATTCGAGGAACTGAAGCGATTTCTGACGATAACACCTATTCTACGAGAGGGGGATTCGTCTCTCTCTTATACGTTGCGTACCGACGCCAGCAGCTACACGCTCGGAGGGGGTTTACTCAAGGGTAAGGGGTCCGATAAGCGACCAGTTGAATATGCGAGCCGACTTTTAATTTCAGCGGAAAGAAACTACAACACAACAGAGAGGGAGGCCTTAGCCGTTGTGTGGTCTGTTGATAAGTTCCGAAGGTATATAGAAGGATCTAAAATTTATGCCGCTTCGAATCATAAACCCCTGCGTTAGTTAATGTCACTAAAATAGCCAACAGGGCGCTTAGCTCAGTGGGCCATAATATTGCAGCCGTATGATTTAGAAATCTCTTATATTCCAGGTCGTGCCAACATTGTAGCAGTCACACTTTCTCGATCACCTTGTACCGAAGAGACGATATCAACATGCGGAATCTGTACAGTCGATGTGGAAATACCCACAAAGAGTGCAGCAGAACTGCGACAGAAGCAACTAGCCGACTCCGAGATAAAAAAAAATTATCGACATCTTTGAAACGCAGGAACCGGAAAAGGACTTCACCAAGTGGACGGACAGAGGTTACATCATGGCAAATGGTGTGCTTTATCGGTACAGTCCTGACGAGGATGAAGACAAAGCTCAACTGGTGGTACCTGAATGGCAGAGGCAATAAATTCTTCATGAATATCACGATGCATCCACGGCTGGACATTATGGACTAGATCGAACTGTTTCTTGAATTTATTCTCGCTACTTTTGGCCTGGGATGCGCCGGCAAGTCGCTGAACATATCAAGCATTGCGCAGAATGCCAGCGAAACAAAATTTCAAATTTAAAACCAGCTGGTTTACTGCGAACACCACCACTAGCTCAACGTTTCGAGGTTCTAGCCATTGATCTGTTTGGTCCACTATTCGAGGGACCTAAGGGAGAAAGATGGGTCTTTATCGTCGAAGACACCGCTTCCAAATGAGTGGAGTTGTTTGCAGTGCAGGAAGCTACTAGCGAAATTTGTGCTCGGTTGCTCATAGATGAAGTTTTTTTCATTATGGCCTACCCAGGAAGCTCATTAGTGACAATGGGGGGCAATTCATAGCAGCAAACATGCAGCAGGCAATTTTTTGTCTAGGAGTGAAGCAGCATTCAATTCCTGTATATCATCCAGAGGCTAATGAGGTAGAACTAAAGAATCGAGACCTCAAGACTCAATTAGCTATTCTCTTCGCAGGGGCACATAATACTTGACCGATTCAACTTCCATCCATCCGTTTTTCCATGAACACTGTGAAAAGCGAGTCAACGAAGGAAACACCAGCCTATCTTACTTTCTTCAGGCAGCTGAGAACGGCCGATGATGTATGTCACGATCTTCGTACTATCGTCCAGAGCGAGAACTATGTCGCTGAGATCACGCCCTATCTGAAACAGATCACGCGAACTCTCCAACATACGCGAAACGCAGCCGAGCATGCTCAAAACATGCAACACGACGTGGCTAACGCGAAAAGGAGGGACGTCCTACGGTATAAAGAAGGGGATCTAGCCTTGGTGAAGTCTCACATGCTCAGCAATGCTGCCAAGGGTAACAGTGCTAAACTCGGACCTCGCCGCGATGGTCCCTATCGCATCAAGAAAATCGTCGGTCCAACGTTCTACGAGATCATCAATCCAGAAGAGCCAGGATGATTCTTAAAAAGTACTCGGTGTCAGATCTAACACCCTTCATTGGAAACAACGAGGAACCTGCTCCCAAGCCCGTCTCTGCGATACATCGACGGAGTAGACCCATACAGGTACGCTAGAGCAACTACGAGGACAATTGTTTACTCTAGTGGGGGAGTCTGTAACGATACTCTTTTATATTCTAAACATTCTTTAATTTAAGCGTCTATTGTATCGAATTTTTTCATTTAATAAATGGCTCAGATGTACTAAAGACTATCGTGTAGATTTCATTCGCTCGGGCTCACCTCGACCATCCTAAGGTAGTATATATATATATATAATTATATAAACTCTAGCATAAAATGCAACTCGTCTAGCATTTATGTAATGCAAAAAAGTACTATATAGGCGATATTAATTCGGTTTTGAAATCTCCCGCGCTCGTGATCTTGCGCTCATTAGTCAAAAGCTTCGAGACTCAGAAGACGTGCGCAAAATATAGGTATAACCTAATTCTGAAAAAAGGTTATGTTCCCCAGGATTCACTGCGCATTTCTAATAAAAAATTAATTACGAATTTAAAAAAATATAACACAACATTAAAATTGTTCACAAATACATTCGGGACGTGCATTAAGTACTTTCCTAAAAATAAGAGTTGATTTTTACTAATGTAACGGTACGTGAGTGATATTTGTCATTTGACAAGTGTCAAAATCGTTTTATACTTCGAACTTAATTAAATAAAGTAAATATCTGCAGGTTGTACGTAATTAATTGGTGATACAATCTGTTGTTTTACTTATTGAATGAAATATGGAAATCAAACGCTTTTGACTAACTGTAACGAAAATTGTAATCCGTATGATTATAAAAATTGCAACGTTGAATCTGAGATTCAAATGATGAGAGGTAAGAAGCGGCGAATTATTCTTATAAGCTGGGTGTCCAACGACCTTGAAAATTTCGTCTCTGCTACTATAGAATGTTAAAGCATACATCTTTCGTGTTATTTGACTTAAAAATTATTTAAATGATTAGCTGGAATCTTAAATATTAACTCCGCTTCATGGCCATATAACGGAATTTTCAAGAGTTTCACCACTTGGTTTTTGAGTATACACCATATTACAAAACATTACTAAGGATTTCAAAATGTTTCAAAGATTTTAAAATATTAAAAAGGATTTTGAACATTTTATAAAGACACAAAATTTGGTCATATTAAACAAATTTTTTACTACCAATGCCCCTACGCAAAAAATCACGGTTGGTCCTGATGGACTCGCTGTATCGACCAAAAAGGAGAGTATGTTGAAAAATAAAACCGACTTTGGCCAAAAAAACGTCTCCGTGTTTCATTTTTCAGGGACTTATCAGACTGCCTAGTATATTATTGAGTTGTCTTATTGTCTAAAATTATATTTAAAAAAAAAACTTTACACTACTACCATTGACGCGACGCGGCTTGGTGAACTGCTGTACACTGAATGATTTAATAAAAAACTACTATCGGAAATAGTGTGAAGTTGTTTACTATAGCTATCATATTATATTATTATATTAACCAATAGAATCGAAGAAAACCATTAAATTGAAGAGTAGAGTACCAATTATGACCCTCATTTTTTGTGCAAGAGCAAACTAAATGTCGGAAATTTTTTTTGAAGAATCTGACTAATGAAAATGATAATGTTTGATTCAAGTATATATACTCTAGTCGTTATAACATTCTCTCTTTTAAATTCTTCCACTCGCATATATTCGTAACATGGATTAGAATAGGGAAGAGATTGTTTTTTTTATGTACTTGTCAGTATGGTAGTATTGGAACCATCAATTCTAGAGTTTAATTTTGGATTCAAAGGTCAATTAGTAAGCTGTGAACAGTTTATGGAATAATAAAATGAACATTTTTCCTCATATAAAAAATTAACAGATTTATACCCTGATACTGTTGCAAAAAACTGTGTATCACTTTGGTCTTAAACGAAACAATGCGACATACAGTTTGGCATGATTTGCAACAACAAAAATTAATGTTGATCATTAAACTTTGAAGAGCCCTGAACTTCGCAATTTTGTTATCTTCTCATGTTTCTATAGTATAGTTTTACTCAAATAATATATAATTTCCGCTCGTACATGGTTAACGTTACGCAAAATTCCGTAATACTAGACCTACTGGTATACTTGACCGGTTACTTTTACGGGAAATTCCGTAATACTTGTCAGTGCCTAAATTAGGTATAGAAAGTAAAAGAATGTTGGAACAAAAATGAATGTAAGATGTATGAGTCAACTGTAACCAGAAAGAAGGTAGTTTGAGGAAAATGGTACGGGCTGATTATTCGTATTTATTTGTTTAATTGTCAATTAATTATTGTCTATTGTTGTTTTTTAAATGAGCTTGTGTTTCTTGGCCCTTTTTTATACTGAGTGTAGACTGAATTTCAATAGGTAAGCTTGTTCAAATAATTAACACTAAAAGGCAAATTATTCAAATTACATGTTTAGAAAACAATGAGGGCTATACAAAAGTTCAGATAGAACTGCACAAAAGCTTCTTCCCCTTCGATTTTTTTAACACATATATTTCATGTATTTCTTTATGCTGAAAACGAATTTGACCCAAAAAAGTGTGTTCCTTCTACCATTTTGGAGATATGGAGAAATTTTTCATTAAAAAATTAAAAAAAAACGCTTTTCTGTAACAATTTGTAGATTATATCCTTCTTTTCGCCAATGTGACAAAATTCACAACAATAAGGTAGAGAATTAAAAAAAATGTAATTATAATATTCATGAGGTATATTTTTTTATTATAAAAAAGCGTTATGAGCACTTCACGCCTGTAACGAAAGTGGACTGAATATTAACCTCATATTCAGCAAGCAACACGGGTTCAAGTGGTAATTATAACCGACAGGGTGATCAACTCATCAGTCAATCATATTTTTGAAAGATTTTGTATCATGGTTGTAAAGATACCCATGCGAAACATTAATTATTGAAACGGGTGTAAACTTTTATTTTTAAATATAATGGCTTATACTGAAAACTTAAATATTTGAACATTTGACGTTACTTCCAATAATTATTTTGTACCTGTATGTTTTCAGCCCTGCTTCTAAATTTTTCTACCTGAGTTGAAGCTAGTTTTGAAATTGAAAAAATAACCAATTGAGTTTTTTTATTATATTCTCCTTCAATATTGCATAGAATTGTGTATAATATTTTACCAGGCGACGCAAAATGATCTGTTTATTTATGCTATCATTGAAATTCCCAATAAAAATAATATTCCCGCCGGGCGGGCACATTCTCATTGCGCGTTGCGCCCGTGGCGCTGAGCGCCAAGATTGGGCGCGCCTACGGCGCGCAGGTACGCTTCGCGCTCGTTTTTGTACGTCTAATGCGTACACTGCAATTACATTTTTTCAAATATCGTGAATACTATAACTTAAATCGAGAACTGTGATTTAAACTTCTGAGGAATCACAGACATAAATTGTAACTACAATTTTTTTTCGATTTGTTTTTAAAAAAGGTTCGCAAAGCGCCTACGGCTTTGACGATTACATTCTCATTACGAAACACGCGCTTCGCCCCTGAGACCCTGTATCCAATTGATAAACTTTATCAAGATAATTTGTAAATCTTGTTCAAATCTATACTAAAAACAACGCTTTAAACTTATGGATATCTTAAAAGCAAAAATTGCATACTTTCGAAAACGATCCAACTTTTGGAACTTTTGTCTAATTAAGAAATTTCATGATAATAATTTCAAAAAACATGTATTTTATATCTAGTAGAAATTTGAATTGATATTTCTTAAACTATTAAACAATATTCAAACTGTTGAGAAGCTTTTTAAAGTCTTATCGAATTCAAAAATGTCATTATGATAATTTACAAGTCCTTTTAACGTGTACCACGAAATTTGATAAAAATTTCTAAAACTCATAAAAAATTTTTATTTAAATGTTGAAAAAGCTCTTTTTATATTTTTGCCTAATCGAAAAATTTAACTAACATCGTTTCTAAATATAATTCATATCTAGTGACACATTTAAACGAAACCTCCTAATATTAAAAAAAATATTTTATTATATTTTTCTGAATATTTTTAAGATTTTCAAAAGTATATAACTGCTGTAATTTTCATCGAAATTGAAAATTTTATTTGGATAATTTACAAGTCCTCTACCCATCTGCTAACGAACTTAACCTTCATTTTGGGAACCTTAAAAAGTTTATCAAAGGCTGACTCGATTGGAAAAATCCTTTGAAAGTTAGCGTGACCACAACGTTCAGGTAACCGTACATACAGACGTACAGACAGTACAACATACAGACAGACAGGCATAAATACAGACAGGCCGACACCGATAAAATATTATTATTGGCGGATTCTGTGGGTGACGAAACGTAAGGATCCGTTAAAAACCAGAGGTCGAAAATTTGGACGATTATATTACACTCTCATGAAAGAGAATGCAAAATTCAGGTAAAGCTGTATGCGGACAGAATGCGAGCTGGTGCTGTATGCGGAATGAACCAGAGCTGGAGCTCTCTGAAGTGAAGCCGCCGAAATTTTCCAGTAATCATGTCGCTCACGATAATAGTAAAACTTGGATATAATTTGAATAAATTTTTAAAAAATATTCCAAAAGTAACATTAATTGACGAAACTTATATATTCACATTATTTTATAATATCAAATGGAATTTAAATTTTAGTCGGTTTTAAATTTGAGATCTCTGGATTGTAGTGTTCCGAGAATTATTGACGCTGCGTTGCGGGTAGGAATGAGAGGAACTGCGGGGCCGATGTGTGGTTCTCACTCAGGCGTGACAAAACAGAGAGAAAGACAGGAGAGGCATGTTAAAAACTCTAGGATCATTTTGTTCCAGGTAATTTTAGGATTGTGTTCCATCTAGTTCGTAGTTGGAGTACGAAACTCGCCGATTTTTTTTCTATAAAACTGTAAAAGTAATTAACAGTATAGGTGACGTTTCGTGCCCCTCGTACCCCAAGTCCGAGGGAAACGATATCTTATGAAGTAGTACCATTCACACTAATAATACTCATTTTTGTTGCAGGTACACTGAAAAAACAGTATGGCCGCTCGAACAATACAGAAGTATAGTTCAGCGAAGTACGCGTGTATAGTGTCTGGATGCGGTATCGATGAGACAGCTATACCGATTTGTCGCCGATACACTGCTTCGTATACACGTGCGACTCTAACCTTAAAATGGAAGGGAAGCGTCATTTGCTCAAGGAGTTTTTTTTTTGTAAAAGTTTCTTCGTATCCTACCTTTTTTCTCAAATCTCCACGTTTTTAGACCTTCTGATCCAGAAAAACAGTGTTTCGCGAATGTGTGTGTGCGCGTATATTTTTAGCTTGTAACACCGTGAAAGTATTTTCATATCGCGTATTGTCACGCCAACAAAATTTTATTCTTCGTGGAGCAATATAACGTTTAAGAATACTTGTATAGCTGTTACGCCTATACTGGTACAATTATGAGGACCATCCGGTAGTGTTGGTGCAAAAACTATACCTTCTAGTTCTGAGGACAAAAATTTTGTTCTCTTAGCGATATTGTTTTTTCCGTATGTATGCTACCCTGAAATTAGCGTTTGATTCACACTTTGTATTTACTGTGGAGTCAAAACAGGAAAGAGACAAAAATTTTCGGAGACCCTGGATTGAAGTCCAGCTTCCGTCTTAAAACCGGCCGCTCATCCAAGTTTCCAATATGGCAGACGAGTATGCTAAATAAATTTGGGGTTTTCCTTAAAATTAGTATAAGGGGGTTTTCAGGGTCGCTGATTATGAATCCGATGTCAAAAACTTAAAAAAGAAAATGGTAGATCTAATATGGCATAACAGTGAATGAAAAGTTATCAACTTTACAATTTATCACAACAAACCATGTAAAACCTATTCAAAAATTCAGCAAAGAAAAAATTCAGAGGTCTGGTCTTATTTTCACAATAATATATTCACTGTGCTTTGAGTTGCAACAAAAATTTCACACTACCTTCATCGACGCGTCATTGCTCGATAAACTGCTCTAAATCTTAATTTCTGAGTAGAAAACTACTAATACTATAATAATAAATTATAGTGGAAATACTTACTGGAATAATTCCTGAGCATAGCTGTCCTTTTCACGTTAGTATTTAAAATCTGCTAATTCATTGATTGAACGTAAATCATTATATATATTCTACAAACATTTTTAACTAAAATTTTGCCAAGATAAAAGTAACTAAAAAAGTATATGCGGAATTAGAAACGGATATGAAGAACTAGTGCGCTAGGCTCATATCGCCCCATGCCTGGGGCGGGATGAGCCAGGCATTGGGGCGAGATAAGTCACTTAATTAAATGACTTATTATATATTATTTGTAATTAAATGTCTTGTTAGGTTTGAGTATTTTAAAATAAAAACATATCTTACACATAGCTTTCCAAAATTGAACGTAAATTTTAAGTATTTTACTTCAAAATGATGTAATTGTTAATCCTAACCTATACCGTAACTAACAATACAAAGAGTAAATAGAGAAACGAATTATATCCACATATCTTTTAATAATTATATGACAGAAATAAATATATCAATTTTTCGACTTGACCATGCACCTTATTTCAGTAAAAGATAAATTCTACAATATGTAAACTCCCAAATACTAGACTGGTCTCCTGCATTACCGCATGACACTGAATTTCATAAATATTGAGGTATTCAACCGTTTTTTTAAACGTTAGCCGTATTTTTAAATCACAACAATGTTTTTTCTTATTTTTATAGCATTTTACGAGTTTTAAAACAAATTCATTTAAGAAATACACTAGAAAAAGTGCGCACTCTCTTCTAGTTGACAGCAACTCATATTACTTGGTCATACCTAAAACAGTGTTAAAACAGTTTACACCATTATTAACACCATACACAATAATATGAAACATTGCATCCGAACCTACTGATTGCTGCACTAAG
Organism: Belonocnema kinseyi; assembly: GCF_010883055.1. Lineage (NCBI taxonomy): Eukaryota > Metazoa > Arthropoda > Insecta > Hymenoptera > Cynipidae > Belonocnema > Belonocnema kinseyi. The sequence goes on from NC_046659.1 coordinate 59,264,308, forward strand.
AGGTTAGTTTCATGCACAGGAAGAGGTGGCTCATTCCGTCCCAGAACAGTGGCTCATTCCGCCCCATATGACATTTTTTAGTCAAATCAAAATTTCACCTATTTCGGTTTTACAATTATATATAAATCTGTTGAAAATTAAAGGTCTGATATGTTAGGAAAGATCAAAAAGTTAAGCGTGCGTTTATGCTCGTTGTAAACAGATTTGAACGTGATAGAAACCATGCCATCATCAAAAAGTTAAGCGTGCGTTTATGCTCGTTGTAAACAGATTTGAACGTGATGGAAACCATGCCGTTAACTGTTGTTTTTCTGTCGTTTAAATATTCGATGCTCCATCTTTTCCAAAAATCTTGTCGAATTTTCGAAATGAATTGCCATGCAGACAAAGGATTTGATGGAAGAGGCTGAAAATCAGGTTCAGCTAAACTAGTCATTTAATCACCGATTAAAAAGTGTCCTGGCGTCAAAGCAGAAAGATCGTTTACATCTGCAGAAATAGGAGTAATCGGCCTCGAATTCAAAATTGATCTATTTCAATAGAGAGCGTGTTAAATTGTTCGAATGTGAGAAGAGCGTTTGAAGCGACTCGCTTGAAATGATGCTTATAAGATTTCACGCCCGCCTCCCATAGTCCACCAAAATGAGGGGAGGAGGGTGG
>NC_046659.1:59265067-59267223 GCF_010883055.1 Belonocnema kinseyi
CTCTGTACGCGTAGAAGCGCCGGTAATTAAATTATCCACGTAAAAATCTTTTTTCAATAGTTTCGCCGCTATTGGAAAATCATGACCTTCATCATCAGCCAAATGATGCAGACATCGAATAGCAAGAAAAGCTGCTGGGGCAAAACCAAAAGTCACCGTATTCAAGCAATATTCTTTTGTCTGATTGTTTTCATGCCATAAAATTTTCTGGTATTTACGGTCTTCTTCGCGAATGAGAAACTGTCGATATATTTTCTCTATATCAGCTAGAATCACATACGCATGAAATCTAAAACGGATCAATATGGAAAAAAGGTCGTCTTGAATAGTAGGGCCGACCATTAACATTTCGTTCAAAGAAGTTCCCGACGTGCTCTTCGCTGATGCATTGAAAACGACTCTTAATTTTGTAGTACTACTTGATTCTTTAATAACTGCATGATGACATGATGAGGTAAGTAAAAACCCTCCGAATTTTTAGTTGACTTTATTAGTGACATATGATTCAAATCTAAATATTCCTGTATTACAGCTGTATACTGCGTTTTTAATTGAGAGTTATTTTCAAATCTTTTTAATAATCCGTTTAGACTTTTAAGACCGTTTTGTTTAGATTCTTCTAACACAACACGCATTGATTTGAAGGGCAATGCTACGATAAAGCGTCCGTCATCGTCTCGTGTTACATAATGTTTGAAGTGGTTTTCACACTCGATTTCTTCTTGACTGAAATTGGACCGCTCTGTTAATATTTCTTCTACAGACAAAAACTTTTCAACCATCGCTTTTAATTCCGTAAATAAACAATCGGAAGTTTCGACCGTTATGGATTTCTTTGAATATTCTAAATCACCAGCAATGATCCATCCTAACCGAGTTTTTTGTAAATAGAGATCACTTTTATCTTGAGACAGATTAATAATGCCGATTGAAAACAAGGATAGGGTTACTCCGGCCCCAATAAGCATATCAATAGGAGCGGGTACTTGAAATTTTGGATCAGCAAGTGAAATGTTTTTAGGATTTCTGATACGCTCTCGAGGAATTAATTGATTTGGGACGAAATCTGATATGTTAGGAACGATCAAAAAGTTAAGCGTGCGTTTATGCTCGTTGTAAACAGATTTGAACGTGATGGAAACCATGACATTAACTGTTGTTGTAAGGTGATCGAGGGCACCAACAGAAAAACAACATTTCGATGGAGTAAGCTGTAACTTATTCACTAAATCAATTGTTGTGAACTTAGCAGTGGCACAAGTATCAACTAACATCCGAGCTTTAACGGGATTATTTTTAATGTCAAATGTTTCAACTATTGCACTTGCCATTAATTGAAAGGATGGTGTCGATGTTAGAGATGCTAAGGCGATATTTGAAACATGTGCTAATTGTCATGTTTCTTTAGGGTCATTTTGTTCATGTGGTTTAGTGAAGTGTAGTAACGTGTTATGACGCTTACCACATTTTTTACAACTTCCAAATTTACATTCTTTAGCTGAATGATTTCGTAGGCAATTGAAGCAAAGAGAGGCACTTTTCACGATTTTGAAACGCTCATTGACCGTCAATTTAAAAAATTTACCGCATTTGAAAAGCAAGTGAGAATCGGAACAAAGTGGGCATTTTCTTGTGATGGAAGTTAAGAGAACTTGACGCTTCCATTTAATTTTTCGTTTTTTACCAGGGTTCGGATCTTTATCTGTATTTGAGACCGTATTACAGTCACGAGCTACGCGCTTAGATAAACGAGCAGAAGTTCTGTAGAGAAAACCTACGAGATCGTCTAACTTGGGAAATTCACCCTTTTTTATTGTCTCATCCCATTTCTCTAAAGTGAATTTATGCAATTTTTCTTCAATAATAGCCACGACTATTTCAGGACTCAAATTTACACCAAGTGTAGCTAAAGATTGAAGGTGTTGTTGTGACTTATCCGCGAGAGTTATCAATCCTTTATAACATTCTTCTTCTTGAACGGATAAACGCAATAATAAGCTTAGATGTCGCGATATTAAAAAGCGCTTATCTTCGTATGACTTTTCAAGAAGGCACCAAGCCCGATCGTAATTTTCTTCGGTAATAGAGAAAACTTGAATCTTGCGTAAAGCTTCGTCTTTAAGAACTGATTTTAAATACTGTAACTTTTCGACGTT
>NC_046659.1:59267323-59272038 GCF_010883055.1 Belonocnema kinseyi
CGTGAAAATATTATTGTTCTTCACTTGCAGTCAATAGTGATTTTACTATTGCGTGCACAGTACAATTTATGACTTCACGTCAAACGTTCACTTTTGTCACTTGTCACTGTAACTTTAGCGTTTACACTTTCACTTGCATTGCTCCGTATTGTTTTTACGTATAAGTGTATAATATATACAGAGATAGCAACTCAGATGCACAGTTTTTTGTAAGCTATTATAAAAAGTTCACTTATCCGGCTCGAAGGACCATGTAAATTTGTGCACATACTGTTCGTGCTTTCCCTAAAAGTACTTTATTAATAGGGAAAAGGTTTTCGTATAAATTTCGAAATATCAAGATGAACAAAGGATTTATTAAATGAAACAAGTGATCGAATGATCTTACATCATTGAAAGTTCTTTTTATACTGACTTCATCTCTCGGGTCACCAGACGTCAGAAGTCTCAAGTTGTCCCAAAGTGGGGCTAACATAAACAAATCTAGTCGTTGATATGATTCGAAGAAATAGAATGGAGAAACATATATCCATACAAAAATGCGTGAACATAAAACATAGCTCACTTTCGGGCTTATTGAAAAATGAAAAATTATTTAAAATACATTAGTTAGCTTATACAGCCCCATATGACATTTTTTAGTAAAATCAAAATTTCACCTATTTCGGTTTTACAATTGTATATAAATCTATTGAAAATTAAAGGTCTAATAAATAATCTATCTAAATAACCACTGCAAAAGCATCTAATATATGATTTTGCGTGATTCCTGAACCTATTCTTTGTTTTGTCTACCCTCCATTGTCTCAACCTCTGTTATTCAATTTTTGTAAAAAACAAAAAATTATTCTGCTTCGGAAAAATAAAGATTTTGTGTGATTGTATCGCACTGTAACAGATGATTTTTCATTAAAAATCAAGTTAAGTGAAAACAACTGATAAAAGTGTCTTTTTGTAGAAAATGACGATTTAAGATTTTAGTTTGGAATTTTATTGGTACTTTCGTGCTGAAAAAAGGGCCAACTAGTTTTATTGAAGGGCTTTTTCTTTGAAAACACAAGTATTTTATTATTTTACTGCATTTAAAAACTTTTTTAAAGAGGAAGTTGGTCAAAAAAAGGTTTAAAAATAGATAATAGGTTAGGAAATTAAAAAAGACCATAGGGGGGAAGATAAGCCACTAAATTTTCTCGTAGGCTATTATTTCTATTGTAACTATTTTTTGTACTAATATTAGGAAGAACATTATCAAACTTCTTTTTTTTTAAATTTTCGCTTGATGTTGAATTGCATTTGGAAAAAACGAAAGTAGAAAAATTAAGGCCTGTATTCTACTATTTTGCATTTGTTTAGAAAGTTCAAGAATTACACAAAATCACAAATTAGATGTTTTTCCAGTGGTTATTTAGATACCTCATTTATAAAACGTTAATTTTTTGACAGGTTTAAATATAATTTTAAAGCCGTAATAGGTGGAATTTCTATTTTACTTAAAAGTATCATATGGGGCGGAATGAGCTACTTTCCGAGGCGGTATGTGCCACCTCTTCCTGTGCATAACCTAACCTCTTCGTGTAACAGTCAGTAGATTAGGATGCAATGTTCTATTGTATCAGTTTGTATAGTGTTTTAATTATCGTGTAAACGTATAAAAAGACGAATCTTGTCGCCAAAAATGCTCAGCAGAAAAAGTATGCCATCTGCATTGTTTATAGGTCTGTACTTCAAAATAATATGAGTTGCTGGCAACCAAAAGAGATCACTGTTTTTCTGGTGTATTTCTTGAGTAACTTTGTTTCAAGACTAGTAAAATGTTATAAAAGTGAGAAAAACATTGTTGTGATTGAAAAATACGGGAACAATATTAAAAAACAACTTAAGGGTGTTGGTTAAATCTGCCTTTGAATATTTTTTTTATAGATACGGCACTATCTCAATATATTTTTTTCCGAAGTATTTGCGAACGAAAGAAAGAAAACATGTAATGTGTGGCTGTTAATTATTATTAAGATTCTAATTCAAATTTGGATTAAAAATAACATTTTTATTGATAAAACTATATTAGTGAATCACCGACACTGTGACTGTAGTAATTCGCAAGCCTCGTAAGACGCTCGTAAGACGAGATTTCGAATCTCGGTATATCCGTAATGTAAATGTCCCCGTAAATGTGACGCTCTCAATAATCGCAAAGCTTAGTTATAATTTAAATACATTTTTCTTTAAATATGTTTGAAGTAACATTTAATGATGAAACTAATTTCTTAATAGGATTTTATAGTAACAAATGGAATTTAATATCATCTGTTTAGATCCGATGTATAGAACAAGGCTCGTTGAGGCATTTAATGGTTTAAAACTGAGGAAAGATTGATGAATCAAAGCCATTGATTCAAATACCTTCCGAAGCCTGCTAACCGTTTACCATAGATACACAGTACATCTGAGGAACCATTATCGATCCTTAAAAGGTTGGCAGTCAGAAATCCCACACTAAAAACAGAGGAATGGTCTATCAGCGATGTGAAGAAAGATGCTAGGTTGACCCAGTTAATTCTGATTGCTGACCCTTTAATCATCAAAATCATTGAAAGAATCGACTGCAAAACAATTTGCAAAGTGAAGCAAAATTGACTGCAAAAGTGATAAAAGATGTCAGATGACAATCCTTTCTAGGCTGAAGGAGACTACTAGGATTATATAAGGGCAACTGTCCTCGAAACAGTCGAGGGATAACGCTGATTCTTAAACATTCTTAAATGAAAAGCGTAAACTCTTCGGATTTTGATTTTATATAAATTTACTTCAACGAAGTAAGTCTGCGTCGGCCATCTGAAGCAGACGCTTTTGGTTTAATTTAAGAAGCTTAGTGCTACAAGACAAAAGTGAAGTGTATAAGTCAGAATTGCGGCTCTATAATTTACAGTCGAACTGTTGAAAATCCTTTTATTCGGCATATCTGTCATTAGATTCTTCGGACCCCCCACCATCATAGGAATCACGTTCAGTGGATTACAGTGATTCAAAAGGATTGATCTTGATTGTTAGACGTGAAGCGAATACGCATCATACAATGTGAAACAGTAAGAACATCAACGTCAGGGGTTAGTAGCTTTATTATTGCTTTTAACCTCTAGTTTATCTAGTTTATTAACTTAACCATTTGCTCTACGTCCATTAGCAAAACATTTAGGGACTGGCACATACAGCGTGAGACATCTTTTTCAGACCAAAGGCATATCTGATTTTTCTTGATAGCTGACAGGTCTGATCCAATTAGGTATAGAAACACAAGAGCGCCTGATAGGGACAAATATAGGAAGGTCGTGAAGAGTCCTTGGAAATTATTCCTGGCAGAATTAATGAGCTGGCTTTTGCTATGGATATAGTGTATAAGATGAGTGTAGCAATATGTACTAATGAATAATGAGACTATTGGTAAAACAACAAGGAGTTATTAACTGCCAAATCCTGATAAAAGTAAATGGAGAATATTTCATGATTTTCAAAATCATGAAGATGCAGTTCAATTGAATGGATATGACAATCTGTATCAATATAAAGAAATGAAGGATGGCTATATTGTTGGATCATTCTTTTGTATACCAAAATGTGCCAATATATATGGACGTGACATGTGCCCTATGGTAGCTAGTTTTAAGGTTTAAAATATTGGTTTATTATTTTAAGTTTCAAGGTTTTAAAATATTGTGTAGCACTTTTTAACCTTTCATCAAACTATGTATATCATTTATTCAGAATAAAATATCTTTCAATTTAATTTACTATCTGTATCTAATTCATACGTGATAACTGATAAATGGAAAACTGGGAAAAGTATTTTTGTGTCCTACAAATAGTTCATTAATGCTTTAAAGAAAGTTGAGGATCATCACAGTAAAAAGAAACTACTAAATATCTTAAACTTGTTTTAAATTAAGTAAATTGTTTGAATTTTAGAATAAAAGTAGGAAAAAATAGATTTGGGATTATTCATGTGCCTCATCTTTCAGATGAGGGTCATTGTTTTGAAGGATTATAGTAAATTAAACTGTTTCTTTTGTCAAGCTCATTTAATTTTTTGATTTGCTATTACAGTTTTAATCTAATTTTAAACTATAAAGTTACTAGGCTATATAGTAATAATAATATAACATTAATGTTAAATGTACGATAATAGTACTTAATTTTATTTTTACTCAAATCAAACCTAGGGTTAAAGCGAATCATACTTGACTATGTAATTTTTTGAGCAGACACTGTTAAGCAACTGAAGCAACTGGAGCTTTGTCAGAACCATATTTCTTACAAAGCCAGTCAAAGGTAAACGTCCCAATAATCGTAACGTCAATTTTCTTGCTTTTTATTTGATTTTAATGCATTTATATTCCATTTCATACCATCACATGCTATAAATAAATGAGTTTTATCAATATATGTAACGCTAAATGTATCTTTCAGCAATGTATTCAAATTATAACCAAGTTTCACGATTATTGGTACCGTCATGATTACTGAGACGACTATAGTGATATTAATTTAAACTATCATTTTTCATCTGAACTGGAATTAGAATCTTAGTAATAAATACCAACATATTACCATTACACTAAGATATATTATTATTATTATTACACCATTAAGCCATTTCCCTTTCGGGGTAGGCGTGACTCACTCGGCAGGGGAAAGGAGTAGTGTGTGGATGGGATAGAGAT
>NC_046659.1:59272138-59280444 GCF_010883055.1 Belonocnema kinseyi
CCTCTAAATCTTTGTTTCTTATACAGTCCTCCCATGTTGCCCTATCTATGCTTTCGATTATCTTATTTTGGAAATCTATGCGCGCATCCGGTTTCTGTAGGTACAGTAAAAAAAAGCTTATATTCTAAATGTTACAATTTTATAAGAAAAATATAAAAGCAATATATTCAGAAAAAATACCTTTTTCTTGTGCTTATATTACACATAATTGATTTCATCATGGCTAACGAAAACATTAGTCCACCCATCTTCGGTTAACGGGAATACGAAGAAACTCAATTTCTTTTTGAAACAAAGGTGATACATGGTTTCTGTTGCATAGGTTTATTTGAATATAATGTTCAAATCGTCGCATTAGTCGAACAAAGCCATCTCCGTCTATTATAGCTACAATTTTACCGAGCTCTGTTTCTACCGTACTAATAGGGAGCATATTTCGGGTTATTACAGTACGAATGTTGCGATTTTCTCCTCCCATGTAGAAAATACCAAATTCGACAGGAACATTCTTACGGCTACGAATAAGCCCTGGTGGAGCACGCCGAGGTTCATTTTGTGAACTTAATTCTGTAACAGAAAATTGAGTCGTATGATTTATAGTACATAATTTTGAACATAAAGTTCTTTTATTTTTGAGAAACCAAATGTCATTCATTGTGTTTAAGAGCAACCTTCAGTTTCCGTGATTTTCAGTTCTTTTAGTACATCTTTGAGGATTCAGTAATAATTTTGATCAAAATATTTTCACGATTAGTGCAAAAAGGTCTAAAAAATCCTATCTCAAATGTAGAAGAAACAAATTTATCTTTATTGGGCCGAAAATGTATATGTATATTTAAGAGTCTGAAAAATACTGTCACTCGTCATTAATTGAAAAAAGTATACTTATATTAACTTTCATTTTTGAAGTTCAAATTATTATTTTTGCAAAAATGCTTGTGCTTATCTCAGAATTAATTCATTTAGCCCTGCTTATTTACGTTCGAAACGAGAAAATGATGAGTTCGATTTGAGTAAAAGTCATTTAGGACCAGAACCGAAGACGCACTGAAATGGGATTTACAGTGTAGATTGATATTTACATATTGTTATTATTTCTTTTTTGAGCAGAAGCTATGATCATTTTTTGTACAGTAATAAAAATAAATGACGGACTTTCAGCAATTTGACTTTTTTTGCAACAAACTTTTTATATAATGGACGTATTTTCTTCAATTTGGATTATAAGACGTACATATGTCCAAGAAGGCTAACTTCTGCTTTATTCCTACTTTAAAAGGGGCGAAAATCGATTTTTTTATTGCTTTGGTTAGTAACCAAAAATTAAAATTTTCTTCTATTGAAATATTTAAGTGCGTTTTCTCCATTTTTTATTCCCGCGATTTTTCTAAATTGGCGGGCGTGATGGCAAAAAATGAAACTGCCGAAGTTTCTTCTGTTTAGTATTAAATTCTCTTCTAAGTGAACTAAAGGAATCATTAAAAACGTCGTTTTAAATTACTTTCGAAGAAATTTGAAGTGCTTTTTTTCTGTCAAAAAAAAATTCAAACCAGAAAAAAGTTGTAATTTCTACATTTTTATGTTTTTTCAGTACGCACAGGAGAAAAATATATGCAAATTAAAATTTTTTGGTTTCAGTCAAGAATTATGAGCTGCATCTTTCCCGCCGATTGGAAACTGCAGGTGCAAGGCGCTCATGGAATAGGCTGATAATTTTGCAGTTATTCATTATTTCATGTTAAAAATTTTGTTGGGCTTAGTTCCGTGGGCTTAGTTTTTTTCCTTACAACAAAATACGCGAATGACATCTTTTTTGGGGTCTAATAAAGCAGGACGCCTTGTTAATAAATAATAATAATAATGTTTCTTGAGGCAACTTCAGACAATTGTCGATCTATAAACTAAATTAGTTTAATACAAAATTTGTTTAAACTGATTTTAATCATTCATTTTTATAGTCGCTTCAAATATTTTAGAAAAAAAGAAAAATCGCTTATGGTTCGGGTTTGGAAACATCTCTTTTTTTGAGCTTTTAGTGTCTCTAAAAATAACTTAGTTGAAGCGGAAATTATTTTTCCTCATAAAAGATCATTTTTCCTCCATAAAACGAAGTATATTTTTAATTTTATCTAAATATGGTGATAAAATATTCCACTTTCAACTTGCTAAAAATTATTTTAAAAACGATTTGTCCTCCCACGTGAAAAGATTTTCCGGAAATCGTTTCACAGAAATTTTACGGAGATTCCAGCTGAAAATTCTGCGGAAATTCCATTAAATTTCCGTACAAATTCTACTAAGTTTCCGTCAGCAATTCGCAGCCTGTAATGGACTTTGGAAGTTCCTATCAAAAATTTTACTATCAGTAACGCTACCCTAGGGCCTAGGTCGACTCCGGTAGGGCAGGACCATCATCCCAACAAATTTAGTTTGCAACAGGGGCAAAAAATATTTCTTCCACGAGGAAGTTGAGTTCTAAATTAGTCAAGAAAAAGTTCCTTTCGAACAGACATGCCCAAGCTGGAGAAATTCCCGCCAGCCACACATGTTTTGCGCTTACCACTATTTCGGCTGGAGAGCGAGAGTGGTGGTAGACGCGTGCCTAGATGCCCTCCTCTCCTACCCAAGTAGCACCGCAGATACGAAATATCTGTTAGGGTGCTTGGGGCGACTAACTTTCCAATATAAATTTATAATGGTGACTAGAATTTTTATTATTTGATTTCAGCATGTTTACATTTGTTTTCGAACAATGTAATTCAAAGGAGAATTTTCAATAAACTTTTAACATTCTTCTCATCATCACTCACCTGTAAAACTGTCTCTTTTTTACAGAATTCCTACAGTCAAATACAACTGACTGCTGAATAAAAAATATCCTGCTTAACAATATTACCTATCTTGATGATACGCAGTTAGTTGGACGGTGAAAACTGTAAACGCCAGCCTAAACCCAAGCTTAAAGTCTTAAAACTTAGAGACTTAAACTAAATTTTTAAACTTAACCATATTAATGTAGTAGGCTCAAATTCAATTTCGAATATTGTATTTAACACATATAATATTTTGTTTTAGTAGAACATATCTGAATTTATTGATACGCAATAGAATTCAGATGTTTTAATTATATTTCATTTCTGTAACATACCCCGAGTCGAAATATAGGCCCTACTTTGACACTCTAAGACCTAAGTGGAAGTATTGTCCCTACTTGGCGGCTATTTATTCTGCTAGCTTCTACGTAGCCACTCCTAAAGATATTTTCATTCTATTTTGCATACGTATAAGCTTCAGCCCCTACATTGAAGGTCTTGCCTCTATATTCTTGAGTTTTACTTATGTCTTCTTTAAAGTTCCATATTCTCCGTAGAATTTTTTAATTCTCTTTTAACGCTCTTAAATTTTAACGCACAAAATATGTGGCGTCATTGTCTCGACGCCTGCGCCCTCGTGACAGATACTTAGTTGTTTTCTCTAAAATACCACCACCACAGTTTGTGAAAGCAACAGTTTAATTCACTTTAAATAATAAAAACTAAAGTGGTAACATCGAATTGGCTTTAACAGGAAAGAAGTTTGCCCTAATCTGGTGGCTGCAAGCTAACGGAAAAATGCAAACCAGCGCTAAGATTTTAAAGATACAATGTTAGAAAAATCTGCAATAGATTTGGTATAAATGTAGTGGAAGCAAGAATGCACAGCATGAAATTAAATTTAGTATATCAGCGTATAGTACATTTAGTATGAATATACTGAACTTACTGTACGCAGGTATACTAAATTTAATTTCATGTTGTGACTTATTTCTTCCGTTATGTGTAAATTAAATCTAGTACAGATTTTTCTAAAAGTGTAGTCATAAAGAACCCAGATCCAACCCCCCCCCCCAAATGTATCAAATACATGAGAAGAAACGTCAAAAGAAAAAAGTAAGAAAGATACAAATCTTTTGCATTGAGTTTTTCCTGTACCACAGAAAATAACACCAAGTTAGTTACCACAAATTCTAAAGAAATAGATTTTGCTTTCACACAATTTTCTTTTGAATTGAAGAATCACGAAATTAAATGATTTCAGATTAAAAATTTAGAAAATAGGTCAATGTTAAAACCTTAAAAATTGAATATTTGAAGATTAGATAATTGAAAATCATTTATACTTAAAAGCGTTCAAAATTAAATAATTAAAAAATGAAAATTTTTAAATTTGAACAATTATAAATTAAAAGCGATCAAGATTTGATAATTTAATATTGAAAACTAAATTGAATCTTTGAAAGTTGAAGCTCCTGAAATTCTGGAATTTCAAATTGTTATTACAGCACGAAATTATAATTTAAACTTCAAGCTAATTAGGCGAGTTGTTATAAAATCAATGAATAAATTGAAGCATACTCAACAAACTTTTAAACCAAATAATAATTTCAAACCGGAAATATTAAAAAGGTAAAAAAAGTCTACTCCAGAACCTTAAAACTTAAAGAATTCGGACTTAATTTTAAACTGATAAAACTTTTATTTAACATTTTTATTTTAAAACTTTTTAATAATCATAGCCTTTAAATTTTAAATAATTAAAAAAAAATCAATATAGTTTAAGGATCTTCATGTATTGCATAAATATTTTTATGTATTTGAGAACATTTTCAGAAGTTTCAAAGCATTTAATGGGAGTTATTTGATTTAAAACATTTTTAAGTTTATAATCGAATTTCAAAAGATTTCGAATTATTTAAAAGAGTTCAAGATATTTTTAATTAATTTAAGGGATTTGAAGTAATTTTCAAAAATTGTTAAGGAATTTCGGTAGAATTTAATTAGTATTAGTATTATTATATTTTTTACAGAATGGGTCACAAAAATTTGCAGACGGTCTTGCACAGATGTAGGTTATATTTCTGATTTTTTTAAAATTCAAGCTAGGCTAGCCGAAGGCGTTTCATAGCGTGCGATGATAAATAGTGTATTGATTGTGTAATATCAAATAATTGTGTGCTTAAACATGTGAACAGATATTAGAGAATAATAGTAATAATATAATAATACATAATATTAATTTTTGTGGCGAAAAATCAGTTATAATTTTATAGAACTGTTCTTTATAGTTTCGCTTCTAGTTCAACGCAATGTAAAACAAAGACGATTTTAACTTTTATTAAACGTCTCACCGTATCCTCTACTATATGATTAGTTTTATAAAATTTAATGTATATTATTTTTCATTAGTTGATGTTATTAACTTGACATGGTTCACTCCATAAAGTTAACAACGACTATCTCCATCGAATTATTACAGGGCTATGTACATAGTTGTATTTCACTGAAGTGGCCCTCCGTCGAAGGGCGAAACGTCTATTAATAAATAGATTTTTTGGACCAGTATACCGACAATTTAAGATCTATTATTTGATATTATTTTTCCGTGTGCAAAATAACTTAAAACATTACGCAAATGTCACTATGCCTTCTTCTTGCTCTACTTTTGTTATTTTGTCGACAAATAATTTTATTCTGTACAGGAAGGTAGAGTGTGGAGCGTTATATTAGAAACAAAAACTAAGCATCTATTTTGACGCCCCAAATGGAAGATTTGGAAATTTGTGCCCATAAGAGCGCTAAAGTAGGGTTAAAAATCGTATGGGAATATCCTCTACTTTACAACCTTAGTCCCTACCAATATTAGCGTGAAGAGTATCAAAGTAGGACCTATATTTCGACTCGGGACATTTCTACCTTGTGCATGATATTAATAAATTGTTATACTGCAAAAAGTATCGCCCAATATTTCTATATATCATATACACAATGTAAAAAACGGTGATTCTAAAATATTCAACAATCCACATTTGTAAAAAAAAGAAAAACTTTGTACAATTCTTTTTTTAATTACATTTATTGTCAAAAAATGTAAAAATACTGAAATAAAATAATTAAAGCTCTAGTCACTATTACAAATTTATATTGAATAGTTAGTCGCCCCAAGCACCCTGTCAGCTATTTCATATCTGCGGTGCTGCTTGGGTCTGAGAGGAGAGTGTTAAGCACGCTTCTACCACCACTCTCGTTCTCCAGCCGAAATAGTGGTAAGCACAAAACATGTGTGGCTGGCGGGAATTTCTCCAGCTTGGGCATGTCTGTTCTAAATGAACCATAAAGGCAACCAACAAAGTTTTTCATGACTTGTCATTAGACAATAACCTCCAAGTGCACCAGGTGAAAAAAATACATCTCCCTCGAGGAAGTTGAATTGTAAATGAATCTTTGAGGCATACAACCAATTTTTCTCATAGCTCGTCATTAGACAGTAACCTCGAAGTGTACCAGGTGTAAGAAATACTTCTCCCTCAAGGAAGTTGAGTTGTAAATGAACCTTGGAGGCAACCATCCACATTTGTTCATGATCTGTCATTATACAATAACCTCCAACTGCACCAAGTGTAAAAACTACATCTCCCTCGAGGAAGTTGATTTATAAATTAACCTTAAAGGCAACCAACTAATTTTTTCATGACTCGTCATTGTACAATGACAATTGGTTGGTTGCCTCCAAGTTCAATTTAGAACTCAACTTCCTCGAGGGAGATGTATTTTTCACACCTGGTGCACTTCGAGGTTATTGTATAATGACGACTCATGAAAAAAATTGTTTGGTTAACTGCAAGGTTCATTTAGAACTCACTTCATCGGGGAAGAAATATTTTTTGTACCTGGTGCAAACTAAATGTGTTGGGACGACGGTCGTGACCTACCGGAGTAGATCTGGGGCAGCGTTACTGATAGCAACATTTTATAGGAACTTTCAGAGTCCATTACAGGCTGTGAATTGCAGACGGAAAGTTAGTAGAATTTCTACGGAAATTTAACGGAATTTCCGTTGGATTTTTAGCTGGAATTTTTCATAGAATTTTTGTGGAGCACTTTCCGAGCAATCTTTCTACGTGGGCTGTTTTAAAAAGAGTAGGATAGCTATTCACGGTTACTCGAACCATTTTTTTGAACCACGATTACTAAGGCATGCGTGTTCAGTGACTTTTAAGTATTCATGAATTAAAAATATTCTGAACATTTTTATAACATTCTAAAATTTTTAATGTTTTAGTTAATACCAATAATTTTTCAAGTAATCCTGCAATTACTCGTTACAATCGCTGGGATATTAATCTTTCAAAAACTTCGAAACATAATATTAGCACTAATAAAACAATAGATTATCGTATTCAAAATTTAGAAATCGCCAATACTCCTGCCTGCCGGGCCAAAGATGGCATCTAAACAAATCACGAGTGGTTTAGATAAGATATCACTAAATCGTCTCCTTGTACAAGACCAGATTTAAAAAAATGTCACATCATCTTCATCAACATCGCGTGGCTTACAAGGATATATCAATATTAGTCACAGGCATTGAGCATAGCCGCTTATGCTATTGTATAGTACTATCGCACACATAAACGACTGCAATGTCCATTTTCTCTAATGGAATAGAAACCTTTTACGTAATTTTGATGTTAAGTTTAGATTGAATAGTTCATTTCATTTTTTCAATTGAAAATGTGAATTATTTTCTTTTTTGGCATGAGAAACACGATTCTGAAGTTTGTTTTGAGATAAAATTAGGTTTTGTTGCATATCCGATACAAACGTTAACTAAAATAGATGCTTCCTTATTCAGACATAAAGCTTAAATCGAGCAACTTTTGTTGTTTGTTTTTCATACCATGATTATTTTTCATTTTTGATAAATGAACAGTATAAAAACATAAATAATAACATATTATATTTACTTTACAAACAAATGTGATATTTATGAGTGAACGTTATTTTCGAAAGATATGTTGAACGTACATTTCATACATTTAAGAATTCGGACTTCATTTTAACCCTTAAACGGCCAAAACGCCACTACCGGGACACTGCTTTTCAACGGCCAATAACTAAGACTATTCGGCAATAGAAAAAATTGAGACCCATATATTTTTATTGCTTAAGATCTCCTCTTTCCGAAGGTACCAATGAAATTCCTCAAAAAATTTATTTATTATCCCAAAATGCAGTTTAAATAAAAAAAAAACGTGATTTTTCTAGCCAATTTTTTTTGTGAACCATTTTCCAAAGCTTTTCGAGTCTGTAATTAACCTGGAATCTCACTAACCAGTGGAATAAATGTCTAAACTTTGAGAATCCATGGTTCAAAAATCGATTTTGCGTTTTAGTATTTTCAAAATGGCGTCTTAATGACAAAATTTTTGTGAAAACATTCATGAATTTTTTTACAATAAACGATGCGCTTTTAGGAAAAATCATCAA
>NC_046659.1:59280544-59285155 GCF_010883055.1 Belonocnema kinseyi
GCAGACGGACGATAGATATTCGTGAATCATTTTACTCTTACACGATGCTTAGAACTATGAAAATTTTTTCTTGAAAAACTATGCGCTTTTCGGAAAATTTGTTAAGAATAAGAAGTTCTTGTAATCAGCCGAGGAATACGCCTGAATTTTTCCGGAGCGTTTTGAGCAAAATTTGGAATTTTCCAAAAATTGTTCATATGCAAAATCCAAAATTTTGCTCAAATCGCTTCGAAAAAATTCAGGCGTATTCCTTGGCTGATTACAAGAACTTTTTATTCTTGTTGATTTTTCCGAAAAGCGCATCGTTTATTGTAAAAAAATTCATGAATGTTTTCACAAAAATTTTGCCATTAAGACGCCATTTTGAAAATACTAAAACGAAAAATCGATCTTTTAACCATGGATTCTCAAAGTTTAGACATTTATTCCACCGGTTAGTGAGAGTCCAGGTTAATTACAGACTCGAAAAGCTTTGGAAAATGGTTCACAAAAAAAAATAGGCACGAAAAATCACGTTTTTTTGTTTAAACTGCATTTTGGGATAATAAATAAATTTTTTGAGGAATTTCAGTGGCGCCGTCGGAAAGAGGAGATCTTAAGCAATAAAAATATATGTGTCTCAATTTTTTCTAGTGTCGAATAGTCTTAGTTATTGGCCGTTGAAAAGCAGTGTACCGGTAGTGGCGTTTTGGCCGTTTAAGGGTTAAACTGATAAAATTTATATTTCACAAATTTACATGCCCAAGCTGAAGAAATTCCCGCCAGCCACACATGTTTTGCGCTTACCACTATTTCGGCTGGAGAGCGAGAGTGGTGGTAGACGCGTGCCTACCGAGCATCTAATTAATTGTTGTCGCAATGTTCTAACATGTCTTTCAAAAATAAAGTTCATTCATAAATATCACATTTCTTTGTAAAATAAATATAATATGTTATTATTATTTATGTTTCTATACCGTTCATTTATCAAAAATGAAAGATAATCATGGTATGAAAAATAAACAACAAAAGTTGCTCGATTTAAGCTTTATGTGTGAATAATGAACTATACATTTTAGATAATGTTTGAATCGGAAGTGCATCCAAACCTAATTTTATCCCAAAATAAACTACAGAATCGGGTTTCTTACTGAAATAAACCATTTAATCTAAACTGCCAAATGCCCGTGACCAATAGTGATATATCCTCATTAGTAATTTTCTCTAAATCCCTTACTTAGTAGATTGCTACTAAAACTAATACTATAATAATAGTTATAGTAGAAATGCTTACTGAAACAATTAGTCAAGGATTTAGAACAGTTTCTATTAATTTCCCTAAATTATACTGATTAAATGAATCTACTGCAATGAAAAAGTAATTAAAAGCTCAGCTAATATATTACATTATCATACTTGCCAACAGAATTGAAGGAAGTCATCAATGTAAATAGTATAGTAACAATCATTACCCTCATTTTCTGACCGAGAGCAAAATGAATGAAGAATTTTTTGTAGAATCTGACTAATGAATATTTTAATGTTTAACTCGCGTATATATACTCCAATCGTTATCGCATCCGTCCTCTTAAATTATTCCACTTGCTCATATTCGTAACATGGATTAGAATGGGGACGAAATTGTTTTATTTTTTAGATATTCATTAGTATTGTAGTATTCAAACTCATAAATTCTAAATTATCATTTTGAATCCAAAGGTGAATTAAAATGCTGCAACCCGTACTTGAAATACGAAATTGAGTATTTTTCCTCATATAAATAATTAGAAGATTTATAACCTTATATTATTAAAAAACTTTTCTTGAAAAAATGATCTTGCTCTTTCGCTCTACTGGGAATCAAATCACATAATTTCAGATTTCTGGTCAGCTGCTTTTCCATTAAGCTATTAATGAGATTAGAATAATAAATAATAAATAATAAAATGAAAAAATAATTACTTATATTATTGCAGAAGCATTGTATCACTTCATCCTTAAATGAGACAAAGCGACACACAGTTTGGTCTGATTTGAAAAAAAGTTAATGAATTAAGATCATTAAACTTTGAAGAGACCTAAACCTCGAAATTCTATTATCTTCTTTTATTTGTATATTACTAGTCAGTACGCACTGACTAGTATTAATGAATTTTCCGTAAAAAGAACCGGTCAAGCATATCACTAAGTCTAGTATTACGTGATTTTCGATATGTTAAACTTGAAGGAGCTGGAAAACGGTTAGTTTTGAGGAAAATTCCCTAATAGTACGCAGTTAGACTTTTTTACTCTACCGCTTAACTCTGAGTCATATAAATCTTCCCAAGCCAATGCAGTGGCATTTACCGAATCACAAATAAACTGTTTGCTCATTAATGTAATTTTTATAATTAAATCCAATAAACAAATGGGTTAATATCGTTATATATAAATAAACAGAAAAACATATCGTTTCTAAAAAAAATAAGGAAGTTCATTTTTCTCTCAGGCTTAAAATGGTTGCAGCACAATATGTCGAAGACATTTTTGTTATAGTTGGATTTTTGAATATCCTACATAGGGCTGTCTGGGTATATATCATCAGTCACGGACACATTTTTTGATGCAATCAAGTGATCTTATGAAAGTTTATTTTTTACCTCATAATCCACGGAATGGGTTGCAGTCAAGTGCATGATAGAAAAATGTCCAGAGGTACCGGCTTAGGTTTCGAACCCCGGACCTCTAACGTAAAGTCCGAGTCTGAGTCATCAAGGCTTCTTGAGCCCTACGATATTATTTTTTTAAATCTTTTTTTCTGGTAAGCCCAGGGTTTCATCACCAGCCACGAACTAAGTTAAATGCCTGACGAGATCAAGATGATATGAATTAATTTAATACGATATTTGAAAACTCTTGCGATATTGTTGCAGTAGGTACGAAATTAGGAGCATTATGTAGTTTTGAATTCGTCTTTTACCGCTGTTGTCCTTACGCAGCGGCCGCGAGTATTGAAGGTGACACTAGTTGTCATTCGATGCTTTCTTAAAGAAAGGTACCTAAGGTGATGAAAACCGAAAATATTTTTATTCCGTGTATCCATAGATTGACAGTCACCCTATTTAATGCAAAAATCAGAAAAATTATACGCGTAATACTTTTTTTTTTAATCGAGCCTGGCAGCGGACGGTAAAGAGCATGCTTTCTAGCAGACTGTTGAGCCTGCCGACACACTTCCTATCACTCACCAATACTTTCACATGTTCCACGTTCGTGTCTTTTTACATGAAATAAGACTCTATTTGATGTGGTTAGTTCTGGTTAAGTAGACAAGCACTGTCGACGATGTAGACTCTTCCATCTTTTTTCTCACGTACCACGATTTCAGGTCGATTAGCTCGGATGTAATGATTCAGCTGGATAGTAATATCCGAATATAAGATGTAATCTTCGTTTTCCTAAAACAGGCACTTGAATGTATCTATAGGTATCCATTCTTTGAAGTGTTCTACGACTAGGGAAAGTTGTTGACGTATAATGTGCGCACATATCACTATGTCTGTTCGTATATTCTCTCTGAGCCATTAAGCCACAAACATCAATAATGTGTTCGATGGTTGCATTGGTATCTCCACAGAATCAGCATTGGTCAACCACTTCTTGATGTAACACGTGTTTGCGATCATCTCTGGTGCCGAAAACCCTGTCCTGAATCGCAGCGACGAAGCCTTTCATTTCTGGAAACATGACGCTCTTTTTCTAGCGAAAAATTAGATGTCCTATTATCCACGTCATGTTGATCTAGCATCAGATGGTGTTGTAAAGTGCAATATCTCGCTTACTGTTGACATCATCTACAAACTGTATAACTTGTGACTTACACAGTTTCTTGACTTCTACAATGTCCCTAATCCCTCTATAGCATGGTAAAACTACCGTTTTCATCACTAAAAGTGTTATAATGCATTTATTTTTAGTATTGTAAAACGTTTTTTAGGTGCCTTTTGATCGCAAGAATTCACAGATTTTTAATTTAAAGGTTTTAGAAAGCTAATTTTGAAATTGAGAAATTTTGTTTTTAATTTTAATCCCCGTTATTCAAACTGCTTAATAAAGGAAGCATCCATGGCGGGTTGGACCTTCTACGTGGCAACAGGTACTGCCACGAGATTTTTACCATGTTCGCTTGTAAGAACATAAACCGTACATATGCATCAAATAGCACTAATTGCTTTCTAAATAGGAACAGCCTACTGATTAATATATGAAAACAGGTTTCTGTTTTAAAGATTCAAACATCCAAACAGTATAATCGAAATATATTCGAAAACACTTACAGGGTTCGTTATAAAAGTAATGCGCATGGATATTTTTTCACACCACTATACCACGCAGCGACCTCAGCCAGGTGGAAAAACGTGGAGGGGGGTCTTGCCGACACAGATCACAGCAGAGCTGCCAGATCGTGGATGGAAATTACCCCCACCATACCTACCGTTTGGGAGCCGCAAAACAGAAAGTGCATGATTACCACTGTGAGTTCATCATAGACTCGTATGTAAGCCGAAAATGCACGATTCGACCTCGGAGTTCTGCTGTACGATGATTGCCGATCTGAAGGCTTCGGAAGACTTCGGTGGTCTTCTATTTATA
>NC_046659.1:59285255-59299289 GCF_010883055.1 Belonocnema kinseyi
CATACGAACTCACAGTGGTAATCATGCACTTTCTGTTTTGCGGCTCCCAAACGGTAGGTATGGTGGGGGTAATTTCCATCCACGATCTGGCAGCTCTGGGTCACAGTGTGCTTGGCGGCAGTTGGCTCCGAGCTCTGGGAGCGAGTGGAAGTGATTTCGCGCATAAGGTGTTTTCGAAACGTGTAACACGGCTTCATGGAAGGTTCGATCGAGCAGCGGCACGCGATCAAGTTTTGTGTGCGCTTGGGCAAGAATGCACCTGAAACCTACGGTATGCTTCGAGAAGCCTTCAAGGGTGACTGTATATCAAGATCGCAGTCAGGACGCTGGCATAAGGCATTTTTAGAGGGTCGAACCAAGGTCGCCGACGAACAACGCTCTGGACGACCAACAACCGCGCGAACCGACGCTAACGTGGAGCGTGTGCAGAAACTTTTGGACACCGATCGTCGATTAGGTATCAAACAAATCGCAGACACCCTAGACATTAGTACATTTGCAGTGCACGGGATAATAACGCAAGATTTGGCGATGAGAAAGGTGTGCGCAAAGCTGGTACCAAAAGTGCTCACTCAAGAACAAAAGGACCTCCGAGTTTTGCGCTGTGAAGCATTGTTGGAATTGATAGAAAGTGACCTACAGCCCGGACCTGGTTCCGTGTGACTTTTTTTTATTCCCCCGCTTGAAGCAAGACCTTAAGGACCACCATTGGGGGACTTTGGACAACGTCAAAGCCCATGTTACATCATTTTTGAAGGCCATTCAGGCCGAGGAGTTTGCGGCCGCTTTCGAGGCATGGAAATCACGCCTACACAAGTGTATCTTGTCCAAGGGAGACTACTTTGAAGATTTTTAAAACTTTTGTACCAGTGAGATAAATAATTTTTTCCCGGAACCCATGCGCATTACTTTTATAACGAACCCTGTATATTTTAGAAACTAGTACAACCAATCAAATCGACGAAAATTATTCACAACTTCTTTCCCTTGGAAAACTTATTTAAAAGAACTTAAAAAAAGGAAATTTAACTTTTAATGACTAATTGGACTAATAAATTGATTTACTATCATGGAATATATTGTTTAATAATTCATTTTTAATTATTTTGATACCATACTTATAATTACATCTTTTTGATTATTTGGAAATGAATAATAATAATGATAATATAAATAATATAATTAATGATATGCTTATTAATATAATTATACGAATATATCAATAATATTAATATAAAAACATTCTTATTAATTATTTTTTTTCCAATTGATGAAACTGTTTAACTCGAGCGTTAACATTTAGATTAAAGTTCTGTACACGATAACTCATGTTTAAAATGCCCCCCTGATTTCATAAAACAATGAAAAAACCTTTTTATTCACTGGAAACCTTTTAGAATTCTTTTAAAGTCTTGATCTGAAATCTTGAACTAAAATCTGCATTTAAAAAAATACTTTAGGGTTTAAAATTCTTTGTCAATTTCTTCACAGCTTTTACTGGAATTCAATTTAAATTTAAATTTAATTTAATTTTAATTTAAATATTCTACTTGTTTTTGAAATTTACGAAATTTGGTTCATTTTCAAAAAAACCTGTAGAAAAATTGTCCTGAAACCCTAAAGAAAATGATCATTTGAGGCTTTTCATGCTTTGTAGTATTTAATTAATTATTCAGCTAATTCATTTTGTTCAAAATGTTATTAAAATATTAATTATTTTATAATAATAACATTGTATTGTCGATATTTCTATAAGTTTCCAAAGAGCTGAAAAAATGGTAGATTCTGGTTACGGCGTTTCTCTTCTAATATATTAATCCAAATTTGGACTCATTAAAGCTAATAAAATATCGTTTGAGTCGTCGAAAATAGTAGATTTTGAAAATAATATTTCTAAATTACTAATTGCAAAATTAAGAAAATGTAGATATCGTATTTTAATTTTCATCAGTCAAAAATGACAGGGTCAATTTATTTCAAAATTATCCAGGAAAAAGTAGGAGGAGCACTCTATTAGTCGGATAGGTATTGTATTCTGGTAGTTGGCGCAATTCAGGAAGTAAAGGACGAGGGCCGCCTGGCAAGCAGGTAAAACTCTGACCGCTGGCGCAATTCGTGTGCACCGGCTAGAGTAAGCTCACTCACACTAAAGCACATGAATAGACCGAAAAGTAGTAGAAAAAATTAAGTCGGGTGGAGCCTGACCATACCTGAAAAGTAAGCAAAAAGTTTGCCGACCACTGCTTTAGACCAGAGGTGAGCAAACTTTTTTCTCACTCTTCAGGTAAGGGCAGGTTTGACAATGAAATTTTTTCGCCTGCCGCGCTTTGTTCGTCAACGCTACGTTTTTCCTGAGATGGGTTGGCTTTCCTCAGCAGGGGTTCATTTTTAGACGAGATACTCAATGTGAATGAGAAGTTAAAAATAAATTTTGTTTTAAATTCTTATATTAGCGATTTATAAGTCTGAAACTCGAAATCTGAAACTTTTTTACGATTAAGTACATCTAAACTTGTACTTGGGAAGTTAAAAATCAAGGATTTGATGGAACATAATGAAAACTCAATTTTAAACTAAAAGTGTTGTAATGCATTGATTTTTAGTATTTTAAGACGTTTTTTTCGATGCCTTTTGATCGCAAGATTTCACAGATTTTTAATTTCAAGGTTTTAGAAAGCTAATTTTGAAATTTAGAATTTTTTGTTTTTAATTTTAATCCCCGTTACTCAAACTGCTTAATAAAGGAAGCATCCATGGCGGGTTGGACCTTCTACGTGGCAACAGGTACTGCCACGAGATTTTTACTCGACCCGCCGTGCTATGGCAGCTAAGGCTGCCACGCGGCACTAGTTTGCCAACCTTTAGTGTTTAGATTCAAGTATATCCAGGTATTTATGTATGACTTGCCCATAAACATTGCCTCGATCTCATTCTCGTGTTGTCGTGTACCTCTGTTGTACCTAATTCTCCTCTGATTAAATGAACTGTCGTGCATTTATCTAGTCCGCACTTCAAGTGAACATCATTGGAAAACTATTTTGTGACATCTATCACTTTCTGCAGTTTCTGATTTGACCCAGCGTATAGCTTCCTATCATCCATGTATAGAAGATGGGTCAGTTGATGACCATCCTCATTATCATACATTTTGAACCCATGAAACACCTTTATGTACACGAACCAAATTCTTTTCAAGTTACTGCAGTTTTTCTAGGATTTCATTGTTTACATTAACGGATACGTTAACGTCCAAACGTGGTTCTAGTGGATTCCGTACTTAATCTTTATTATGGCTATTATGTATGCCCGCAGCTTTAATCAGCTCTTTATTTTTGCACCAACCTGAGGGAATTCATCAATAGGAGACAGTGCTGTTCTACTTCCATTTTGACGGCCGCTAGTTCAATAGCCAAAAGCAATCTGTTTACAGATATTAAGCGTTTTTGGTCTGCTCAATTCTGTTCTCTTATTCTTGTGACTAGATTCAGGTACTTAAGTAGGAAGAGACGTTGATGCTCTCTCCTCAAACTTTGAACGCTTTTTTTTTGTCAAAAAATAATGTCGCAGAATATCTGTGTTCTTATGGTATTCTCATTTTATTCGCCTTCTTCGATGTTGAAACTCTGTTTTTGCCTCTAGTTGAATCAAGCTTTCCGCCTCTGGAGAATGTGATGGTGGATTATCATCAGGTTGATGATAATATATAATATAATAATATTATATATAATATATAATGTATATAATAATGATAATAATGATAATATATAATGAATTATATAAATTTCCGCTGCTTAATCGCCTGA
The DNA here is from genome assembly GCF_010883055.1 of Belonocnema kinseyi. Taxonomy (NCBI): domain Eukaryota; kingdom Metazoa; phylum Arthropoda; class Insecta; order Hymenoptera; family Cynipidae; genus Belonocnema; species Belonocnema kinseyi. The sequence continues at coordinate 59,289,059 of NC_046659.1, forward strand.
TGTAGCTTCCTTTAACTGACGTTCATTATTGATGTTTTCCACGCCAAATCAAGCTGTCGTTTAATCTCCATATCTCGGTCTTCTGAGATACAAAAATTATTCTTGATGTTCTTCACCTTAACGATAAGTTTTCTTAATCAAACTTCTTGTACATGAGGATACTTTGCAACAAACTTTGTCCAAAATGTGTATCTCTTTTCGCTTTCGGTCTCAAACTGGTTGGCTGAAAGTGCTAACATTATCTAAAGCATCCTCAGCAGGCACAGTTGATATTCTACTGTTTAGCGTTAAAAAAAGTTGTTCTAGTTGATCAGCTGTTTGATTATTTCGAGATCACAATCACCCCCGTCCCGTATGCTGTGGCCCTCAACAGTGGATCCATGAGCATTCCGATGATCCTTAGGAAGCGTCAAGAGTTTCATAATATTAAAAATACTCTCAATCCTCAAGTCCAACCGCGACGACAACCAGCTCGATATCTCATTACGTGTGGAATTGATATGATCCAAAAACAAATATCCTTGAGTTAAGTCTCGGAACAGTGTCACTTGCCTATCAGGTGTCAGGCGTATCAAATCACACAGTAAATAATGCGGACCTCTTTGCACGTAAAATTAGGTATCTACCATCCCACTAGAGTGGATGAAGCGTTCTCTCTGAGGTCATCAGTTAAATGTACAGATTCGTAACACTGCCTGATGTTCTATCCTGGAAATCGACCAGCCACCACCACGCAAAGTTCCCCATGGAGGCCTCAACGCAATAAGATGGCTGATTCATTGTGAAGTCTTCTCAAAATGTACTAATGACCCCCAAAGTTAGGCCATCAACAAGACCTTTTAATCTTATGTACGTAACCAGCCTCTTCTGAGGGGACCTACAGTCTTCATGCAATGAAGCTTGACGCCCTAGTGTCTTAAGCACCGATGATCTATTTCTACTAAGTTACTAAAATTATAATTTGGCTTGATCCAATCCGACGATGATCCGAATCCCTGCCCGCGAATCAACTCACACATGTCACATAAAAATATTTATTTAGGTTTTAAAAGTTACCCCAGATGTAGGCTCTGTAAGCTACGACCACGATCCTCTTCGAAAAGTCTGATCCTGATCCACTGGAGGCGTACGTGGTTTGATTCGTCATTTTTCACAACACCAGAAGACGATCGAGTCAGAAAAACCATTTCATTTTAATTCAAAAGTGAAAAGTACGAGGCATTGTTTATGAATCACTTACTACGTCATTTCGCGATTATTCGAAAGAGGCAAAATCACTATACACTTGGTCCTAGCTTCCGGAGACTACATCTTTTCTAATTTTCCCAAACAACCAAAACCTTTCGAGAAGAATAAGCATTGTGTGAAAACCATTCTGGCTACAGTGAAATCCGAAGGTCACTCAAAATAAAGACAATAAAATCAAATAAATTATTAGCAACACTGTTCAAGAATCTGTTATTTTTAAGTTTAGAATACTTTAATGATAGAATAAGAATTATGTCTCTGAGAGAGATCATAAGTGCCCGGCACAATGATCAGAACGAAACTGAAAAGAAAGGTGGATACCACCCAGATAAGCCGATCGAGCCACCATAACAACAATTCTACCATTTCACGCCCGCAGTCTTAAAGTCTCAAACGACAAACAAAAGAAAAGTGACTGCACGGAACAGTAGTGACAGGGAGAAACGTCCAAAAATCGCAAACCTTATTGGGAAAAGTTAACATTTCTCAAATATCAACTTATTTTAGATTTTAACTAAATCAGATTGAATATGGGCTCAAGAGAGTATTCACAAAAACGAAAGAGTGAATTCTGATGAACCTAGACGATTTGGTTAATAAAGAAGGGAAATAATAAAGTCAGAGGAAGGTATTTACTGACAAATTTATTTTTAATGTTTTTTAAATATTATATTAAAAATTAAGTTCAGCATCAATATTATTATGTCGCTAAGCCAAATCCCTTTCGGAGTAAGCATAGCATGCTCGGCTCTAGCTACTTTATACGACCTGGAATTAAGGAATTCATATTGTAAGAGTGAGTAACATATGCGTAAGCGAAGGGACGAATTTTCCATCAATTTAGAATTCCCTTATTACTTATTTGAACTAGCTGGCTGATAATTTCATGGTAAGATCCACACTCTTTACTCTATTTACATCCACAAAGCAAAGCTCTGCACGAGAGCTCAGTATGATCCATGATCATTGGTTTCAGGCATCTATCACTCAGCTGACACTTTTCATCAAACCGTTCTTAACCATTTTTCTCCACAAATCCCTATTCTGGCATACAAAATTTACTTCCTCTACATCCATACGTATCTTCATGCAAGATCTTGAATTTGTTATGGCTCTTTATGCCTTGTCCCTGTAGAGTCTTATTCATACATTCCTAAAATTCTTTCCTAGGCTTGTCTATGGATTCGCCGCAATTCACTTACTCAAATACATATGTTTCGTCAATCTTTCACTCTTATCAAACAATGTTTCCTCGACACCACATTTTTGTTATATCCAGTCATTACTGACTTTGTCCACTAGGGTTTTATCGCGTAAATCCTGAAGAAATTGCATGCCAACCGCGTTAACTGTAATCATAAACTTTTGTCAGTATGACAAGGCTGCCGTGCAAGCTAAAAACATACATAAGTGACATTATCGCTTAGGTCGACTTTTTCATTACCAAGTTTACGACAAGAAACCTAAACGGCAATGTCACTTATGTATCTTTTTAGTTTGTACGGCAGAAGGTATCGCTTTATTCATTACGCTTTTGCTTCTGGTAAAGGCTACACTCTCGGTAACCTATGTACTCTTGTTTATACACCTGGATATCTATCTTTCTGACAGTAGTAAATAAACTTTCAAGATACACTTAATTATACACTCGTTCTATCTTCTTTTCGTCTAGGGTAATGAATGATATTACTTTCCCATCCTAAGTTACTAAACATTCTTTGCAAATCATGAGCTGCTTCTGCCATTAAAATCTTTTCATCTGCAAACGCTAATCCACGTACCTCCACAGTCCCGCAATCAACACCTTCTTCGTCCAATAGAGCTATTCTTAGATACTTGACCATGAATTTAATGAATAGCCAAGAGCTCATCCAGGTTAACAAATGCATAAAAAAACATTTTCGTTTACTCGCATACTTTTATCTGTGATTCGTATTAAGCTAAATATCTGATCTGCATATGATTTTGCTGGCATAAATTCTCATTAGACTTCTTAGATCTTTTTACCTATTATGTCTATAACCTCATGAATAAGTATTTTTGCAAATATTTTGCCTATTATACTTAGTAAGCTGATGTCTCTATAGTTATTGCGGTATCCTTTATTACCCTTTCCCTCATATATTGTAACAATAATCGCCTTCTTTCCAGTCATTTGGAACTTCCATATCATAATTATAATGATTATGATTATATTTCTTAGCATTTGTATAAAAAGGTGGCTATAATTAGTTCTTGCTTTAATCCATTATTTTCAAAAAAACTAAGGTACTTTTAAAAAACTCTAATTCGTAATTGTGTCATCTGATTTTTAATATAAATTATTCCTACATAAAGCATCTTTTTTTGAATTTTTTTAGGAAAGAAGGAAAATATCATATTTACCTTGACTATCAGTTTTTTTTAAATTTTACATGTTTATAATTTTAAATGATAGATGTCAACAGGACAATTAAAAACCAAAGTGAAGTGTAAGTTTGGTATCTGTCTTTTTGTCTTTTTTTATGTGAAATACGAAATATATCAAGAATTTGAGGTTAGTTGGAGATGTAACTAAACCTCTTTTTTGTAATAAAAATTTAAGTATGGATAATAATACTTGGAAAATGAAATTTGAATATATATATATATTTACACAGACAAATATTTTCTTAATCCATTTAGAAGTCATATAATTTCAGATAAGTAAGTATTTCAATAATTGAAAGCAAACATACATTATAACTCCATCAATGTTTATTTTATTGTTAGAAAAGTACAATTTTTGTCAAACTTAGATCTTAGTGTTTTTTGCACATATCACACTTAACCTTAGTTACGGAAATCAAAAATCGTCGATGCACTACTAAAGAAATGTAAAAATATTTCTTCAGTAGAAAGTCAAATTAAATTTTGACAAAATTCACACAAAAATGTTCTGATATATTTGAACGATCACTAATCAAAATCTAACTTTGTAATTTCATATCACACTGATCCCTATCGACCCTTAATCATACAGCCTTTTACTGTGCATGTATATCACGCCATTTCATCTCTGCTGTTCTTAATTAGGACTACTAACTCTGTACCACTACTCCTTGTCCTAATCTTTTTTACCCATTTCCAAAATAATTTCTAATTTCCTTCAGAATCATTTTGCATTTTCTTACCTTCTACCAAAATTCTATAATTAATTGGTTAAAAAGTTGTTGAGCCAGGGAGCTTTATATTGTAAATTGTAAAAGGAGTCTGAAAAAAATGAGAAAGTCGATTTCGCCCGAGCTTTGTATATTATATATAATTTAATATTGCTTATTATTATTTATTTATTTATTTGGTTTAATTTTTCGTAGATAATAGAAGGCTCTTATACAGTTAAATACACTCATTTTATCAAAACGAATGAATTTGATATTTAAAATCTTGGTGTATTTCAAAAATTTGAAATTTTTTTCTCTTATAATTGTTTAAAAAAAATAGCAATTCTGTACACCAAACGATTCTCTTCGTCACAACGAATAGATTAAGCATACTTAAAATATTGCTACACTGAAAAAACTGGTTAGTTGGCCCAACTATTTAATTTGTAAGATATAGTACAGCTATTTTATTAGTGGGTACAACAATTCCATTAGTTGCAGTGACTATTCAGTTAGTACCAGCAACTAATTAAATGGTTGTCCCAAATAATAAAATAGCAGTTCCATATCTTATAAACTAAATAGTTGGCCGAACTAACTATTTTTTCAGTGTATGTTCTAAAAATTAAGAAAGATATTCTCTCGCTAACGTTAAAAAAATGTATAAATCTGTACGTATCCCAATTTCATTTAGTCCTAGACTTTTTCCTACTGCGTTTATCGATTCATCTGATCAAAATGAAAATATTTAGTGCTTCGAAAAATTTTTAAAGATAAAATTTTATTATAGAGATAGCTATAACTATTCTATTGATTTATATCAACTAAACACAACCGATGCTTAAAAATATTCGGTTCACAGCGTATTACTGTCAATACTGTTATAAAAATTTCTTATAATTTCGAAATTTTCAAATTCATTTTTTGTCGACGAGATTCGAAACTTTTACATCAGCTTTAGCGGTGAGGACACGAGAGACCGAAAATTTATAGTCAGGTGTCGTAAAAAATTGTTTCTTAGGCAGATTTTTATCATTGCGAGCACATGCAATTTCATTATGCAGATATATTCTCATTCCGCGTTAAAACTCCTTGACGGCGATAACGCAAAAGTACAATTTCTCAATTTGATTCATATTTAGCTATCCCGGTATGTTAAATGGTGTAGATATATTAGCAAATTAACTTATTGCGAATGCGAATTTTAAGGAGGAGTTTTGCAATCTCTACATTCTCGCCTTCTGCTGCGCACTTGAAAATGTACCATAGCTTGTGAATACAAATTTGACAAATTATTTCTTCCAGATAAGAGTTTCACATAATTAAAATGTGTTCAAAGTCGAAGGTTATAATAATAAGCCTTTCTGCGTATAAGTTATATTAACTGAAAATTATAAAACAGATTTTGAAGCTGTTTTGAAATTCATTTTAGTTTTGCCCAAAATATTTGTCATGAAACAAAAAAAGTCATTTAAAAATCAAATCCAACTTTGTTATAATCTTATTCTTGTCATAATATATGTGTACGTCCGTATAAAAAGGGTCTCTATAAAAGTACATGCTTATGAAAGAACTACGTGGAAAAGTCGTATATTGGGACCCTTAAAATGTATACATTTTTTGGTTTCGTTTGGTTAAGGCCTTCTAAGCACACGTTATTTAAATGTGTTTGGAAAAATTATCCTTTTTATAGTTTTGATATTATCGTGTATTTCAATTTTTTATATATTCTTCGGGGTATTCTTCGTCTTCAAAAATGCTGATAGTTTTTTAATGAATGTTTTCTAGAAAATACTTTAGATTTAGTAGAACCCTGTTTTCAAAAAACATTTTTGAAATCTACAGAAACGTCGGCAGATTTGTTTCAGGTATTTGTGGTTTTTCTACTCATAAAAATACAATTAAAAAATTTGACTTGCTTGATAATTAATAAATGTAAGTATATTAAATTTTTGAACAACTGAGTTACGTTTCTTTTTCTTCAAAGTACCCACTTTAAGTATTGTCAAATTTTTTTCTAGTGTATTTCTATGAGTAGAAAAGCCACAATCATCTGAAATAATTCCCCCGATTTTTCCGTAGATTTTAAAAATGATTTTTGAGAAGAGGGGTCTACTAAATCTAAATAATTTCCTAGAAAACGTTCATTAAAGAACTGTCCGAATTTATAAAGACGTAGAAGACCCCAAGAACATACAAAAAAATTGAAATACACAATCATATCAAATTTATACTGTTTTAGGGTCCCAAAACACTATTTTTTACATAGTTCCAAACTCGATGTCTAAAATTTTATTTTTTAGATCCGCCCTAATTTATAGAAGCATATGGCCAGATAAATATAAATTACCTGCATTTTGAACTCAAGGGAGACGCGCATCTACAGAGTGGAGAAACCAGGGATCGCCTGCCCAGGATTTTCAGACTTACCTTAAACTTTTTTCTTTTTCATTGAGAAATGAAGAACAGGTATTAAAAAATATGCAATTTCCTAATGACGTGTAGTTTTTAAGAAATTGAATTAATCCAGTTCGTGCAATTCATCAATTTAATTCGTCGTAGCTCTCTTTGTGTATAATATTTTATGACACCGCCCCTCCCAGGTCACTTCTCTGGATTCGAGCTTGACTCAACGTGAGCCTTCTGGGTTGGAAAACGGGTTTCCGGGGCATTTTTTATACAAAACTTCGAACACCCGCTTTTCGAGAAAAACATATCTTTAAAGTGGGCCAGTGCTATAAGAGCACGTGGTACTTTTTTTCTTAGAACATGAAATATAACCATTTCTGTCTTCTTTCAGGACATGAATATAGTGCCAATAGATACAATATAGATCCTAATATAATGCCACACCAAAACAAAAAAATTATAATTTTGACCCTGGCCTAAAAAACCCGAAATTATCCAAAATCAACTTTATATGAGCGAATTATTTTTTTCTTAAATTATTCAAATTTTTGCAACCAACTTCAACCCCTGAAAACTACCCCCTGTGCGGAAAACAGCATGGCGGAGCCAGGGAAACCTTTCGCTCGCCCCGACATTATCCAAAATCGACTTTATATCGGCGCATTTTTTTCGTCTTAATTTGTTCAAATTTGTGCAACCAACTTTCACCCCTAAAAACTACCCCCTGTGTGACAAACACCACAGTGGGAACAGCAAAGTGATTCGCTGGTGCCGACATCCAAAATCAACTTTATAGGGATCCGTTATTTTTTCCTTAATTTGTTCAAGTGTATCAACAAACTTCAACGTCTAAAAGCTACCCCTATGCAGGTAACGCGCTGGCAGGGCCAGGAAAACGTTTTGCTGGTCCCGATATTATCAAAAATCACCTTTATATGGGCGAATTATTTTCGACTTGATTTGTTCCAATTTGTGCAACGAATTTCAACCCCTAAAAACTACCCCCTGTTTGGAAAACAGCATGGCGTAGCCAGCGAAACGTTTCTCTGGCCCCGACATTATTCAAAATGAACTTTAAATGGGCGAATTATTTTCGCTTCAATTTGTTCAAATTTGTGCAAAAAATTTCAACCCCTTAATGCTACACTCGCTGAGAATTTGAAACCCTACCTCTATCCTACCTAAACTTATTCTACCGAGCGCTCTAACTCATTTCGCTATCGATGTACATGGATCTTGGTTACAAAATTTTGCTAATGATTAATGAGTAGTTGTAAGGAAAATTGAAAATGTTTCGATGGACTTTGATAAAAACAATTGTTTAAAAATAATTTGAAATTACATTTTACTTATTTACAAAACGGCTTGATATTCTTTTTGCTTCAAAAATTTAACAAGTTTATGAAATATGCAAAGGATATTGTTAATAAAAATTAAGAAATGTCAAGTTCAAAAATTCTTTAATAACATTGGTAACAGAAAGCGATTTTCTCTAATACAAAAATCTCCATAAAACGCGCAGTTTTTAATTTATCCAAATATTTTATAATAATTTCTTACTCAGTTTTTAATGTGAAATAACAGTTCTTAAAAAATATTTTAAAATATGCGAAACAAAAAAATGGAATTTCACTTATTACTTATTACTTTATTACTTGAAAGACATTTTAATAACTTTAGGAAAAAAACATTTTCTGCCATGTAAAAACCTCCATAAATGCACAGTTTTCGATTGATAAGTTATGAAAGCACATTTGCTACAAGTTACAACTTATTTCAATTTTCATTTTCATTTGCACAATGCACATTAGGGTGGTCCAAAAATGAATCACAAAATTTTGTTCACTCTAGAGGGCGAGACCCCCCCCCCTCTAGTTTTCATTTTCGGAGAAAGAAAATCCTTCATTTTTCTCTTTCGAAATTCAAATATTGACACGTGTCATCGAGCACTTCAAAATCCCCTTTAATTAACATGTATTTTTAGGAGGAATGTCTACGAAATAAAACCATACTAGTAACTTTCATATCGGGAAGGGGAGAGCTTCGAAAGGAAATCGAAGGATAAGATAATAAATAAAGAGGGGGAGATTCTAAGACACTGGATGGAGGACAGAAGCTGGGCGGTGGCGAATAGTATGGTAGCAGGGGACAAAGAGGGAGAATACACGTATGTGTGTAAGATGGGGGTATCGGTGATAGACTATGTGATCACGAATATGCCAGAGTGGGAGGAGATAGAGAAATTTGCATTGGAACGGAGGGTGGAATCAGACCAAGAGCCATTAAGTTTGTGGATAAAGGGGGAGGGTGACGTAAAACATAGAGGGAAGAAGGGTCGTTAGAGGAGAGGGTGTCATGGACGGGATTAATAGGGTTAGGAAACGTAAGTTCGGGATAAGTGAAAAGATCTGGAGTGACGAATGGAGGAAATGTTTTAAAGATTTATTTTAAAGATCAAATACACGGACGAGAGATGAAGGGATTAGAAGAACGAGGGAGGTAGATGAAGAGGAGCTGAATGACGAGGAGATAAAAAAGCAGATCAGGAAGTTGAAAAAATCTAAGGCAGCAGGGCTGGACGGGGTAGAGAACGAATCGTGGCTGTTTGGCACACAAGATGGAAAGGAGAGGCGGAAGGGGGTAGTGAAAAAATTATGGAGGGGTCGGATTTCCAAGAGGGTGGAAGAAGGGTTTGATCGTACCACTGTATAAAAAGGGGGATTGGGAGAGGCAGGAAAATTATAGAGAAACCACGCTAATGAATACGGCGTACAAAATATACGCGATGGTGTTGGCAGATAGGCTGCAGAAGGATGTTGAAGGGAAAGGAATATTGTCGGACTAGCAGGTGTGCTTTAGAAAGGAAAGGAGTACTATTGACAATATTTACGTTTTGCAGCACGTGGTGGATGAAGAAATAACCAAAAAGCGTGCCAAAGTGTACGCGTTTTTTGCAGATCTAAAAGGCGCGTTCCCTTCGGTAGATAGGGGGAGGTAGTAAGAGGCAATGGAAGAGAAAGGAGTGGAGAGAGGCCTGATCGAGAGGGTAAAGGAGGTATATGAGGAGACAAAAGATAGGGTGAGAGGATGGGAGGGAATCCTTAAGGGTTCCTGGATGGATACGAAGTTCAGGCAAGCGTGCCCGCTTAGCCCAACGCTTTTTGCAATTTTAATCGCGGATATGGAAAGTAAGCTAGCGGCCGGAGTGGTGGGAGGAGTCAGGATATGATCACTCGCATATGCAAATGACATAGTGCTGCTAGGAAAGAGCGAAGAGGCTTTAAAGGAGATGATGAAAGGGTTGAGAAGATACTTGGACAAAAATGGGCTAGAGTTAAAAGCGGACAAGTCGAAGGTTATGCTGTTCAGGGAAGGAGGTTGGAGATAAGGGAGGGGAGTGGAAGTGGAAGAGAAAACCGGTACAGGAGGTGAAAAGGTTTGTGTACCTAAGC
>NC_046659.1:59299389-59313669 GCF_010883055.1 Belonocnema kinseyi
GAGGTTGTTCGCAGATGATTTTATAAGAAGAATGAAATTGTTTGATTCGCTAGTGATGAGTGTCCTATTTTACGGAGTGTGGGGTCGAAGGTACGTGAGAAGGTTAATAGGATACATGAGAGGTATATAATGTGGACCCTGGGGTTGTCAAGGAATATACCGAACTATATTATCAAGAGGGAGACAGGAAGAACGAGTTTAGGGATTATAACGGAGAGTCGAGCGTGTAAATATGAGAAATTTTTGGAAGAGGTGGGAAGTAAGCTGGTTAGGGAGTGTTGATGAGAGAAGGAGAACAGACGTAAGGGTGCAAAGGTGGAGCTGGAAAGGGAAAGGTATTTTACAACTGATTGATTGCAGATGGGTGAAGTGAGAAGGATGCACGAGGAAGGAAGAAAGGTATATGAGTTCGTTCAAAAGAATGGCATGGGGGAAGAAAAGGCAGAAGGAGAGGAGAGAATAAGAGAGTCCAGGTTAAACGGTAACTATGTGTGGATTATGCAATATTTGTGTGAGAAAGGAGAGCAAGGGAGTCAGGAACTTATAGCGAGAATGAGGTGCGGTTGCATGGAGAGTCTTAATAGGTTCTGGCTTTCTAGAGAGAAGAGAATGTGTGAATTGTGCATGAAGAGGGTTACAAAAGTTGAGCACTGGTTGCAGGAGTGTGCAGAGGTGGAAAGGAGTGGAATAAGCATGGAGATATTGTAGCAAGAAAGGGGGAACAAAGGGGCAGTAGCATGGATGAAGAGGGTGTTGGGTAAGATGGAGAAGAAGAAAAGGAAGGAGGAAGAGTTATGAAGAATAAAAAATTTTAAATAGGAGATTAAGTAAGTGTAAGAAAACTGTAAATATTGTAAATAGTAGATAAGTATTAGGTGTTTGTCGCGGAGGCAGAGGCTGGCAATGCGAGGCATAACGAGAAAATAGCGACATGCGTGCGAGAAGAGGCGAGGCAAAGTGAGGAAGGCTAGGCCAAAAAAGCGAGCCGATTAGAAATAAGGTGTGGATGGATGTTAATTTTTAAGTTGTAGTTGTAAGAAAATTCTATAAAAAGTGAAAGCGTAAGCAAGTCAATTTTTTAAGGCCAGCCAGCTGAAAAATAAACGCTTATCTATCTACTAATGTCTTTCATTTCCAACCCACCCCCGCCCTTCCCACAGCGCTCCAAATGAGACCTAGAAATAAAAAAACTACATTTTTACATATTATTGTTACTTTATAGCAATTTTTGTCGTCTTTTTCATACAAATAATTACTCATGAACTATTTGTATACATACCATGACTTTTTAAACAATTTTCAATTGTTTAAACAAATGTAAATTATTTAAATAATTATTTATTCCCCAAAAATAAAGAAATAATCGTATTTTCTGATTGAAATGCAATATCTTGTCAATGTTGGATGTTGTAAATATTTTTTAAACATTATTTAGTTATTTAAACAGTTAATTATTGTTTATTCTAAAAATGTTCTCAAAATTGAGTCAGAGACGTCCACTTTTTTCAAATTGGAATACTATGCTACTTTTTGTACGATAATTACATAATTTTGATACATTACTTTTAATGTTTAATAAATTTCTATTTGTTTAAACAAATTTATTTTCTCAAACTGTTATTTTTCGGTAACTAAAAAAATGAAATTAAATAAAAGACTACAATTAATTACAATTTTAGAAGTATTTTTGGAAAAGTACTTATTTAAACAAATTATATTTGTTTAAAGAATTAAAAACTAGTGAATTTATTCTTTCTATACACTATATAGTTAGAAACGTAATTGTATATGTTCTATTTTATTTCATTTTTTAAGTAATCGAAACAAACAGCTTAAACAAATAAATATTGTTTAAACAAATAGAAATTTATTCAACATTAAATGAAATGTATCAAAGTTATGTAATTATTCAACAAATAGTAGCATTGGAAACCAATTTGAAAAAAGTGGGCATCTCTGGCTCAACTTTTAGAAATGTTCAAAATAAAAAATGAATAATTGTTTAAATAATTAAATAATGTTTTTATATAAATTTACTACACCAAGCAGTGACAAAATATTGCATTTCAATAAGAAAATATGATTATTTTTCAGAATTTTTAGGATTAAATAATTAATTAAATAATTTACATTAGTTTGAACAATTGAAAATTGTTTAAAAAGAATAGGAAAATTGCTAAAAAGTAACAATAAAACGTAAAAATGTAGATTTTTATTTTTGGGTCATATTTGAAGCGCTACGGGGCACGTGTTAATATTCAAATTTCGAAAAAAAATAAGCATTTGATTTCTCCGGAAATGGAAACTTGGGGGGGGGGGGGTTCTTGCCCTGTAGCTCGAAAAGCGTTTTTTGAACCACCCTAATGCACATACTAGAAAACTTAGTTAATGAACATATATTATTTTTCAGCCAGGAACTTAGAATTATAATCCGTTTAATTTAATTCCGATTATTCAATAACAATCCCAATCGAGCCTATCAGAAAAGCAATTTTGTACTTGTGCAACTTTCAATAAAATACGAACTAATAGATAGCGAATAGAACTACCTTGAAGGAATAATTGCTTCAGCGTCATTTTTAGATCGTGAATTATTTAGTACCAATTTGTCATTCAAATTTCTAATAAAAACTCTTTGAGAAACTATTCAATATTTTCGCTATTCGCGAGAAAGCAGAACCTAACAGGTGCCTCGTAGAGCCACTTTCGATTCATCACCTTTAGTTTTAATCCAATTAATTTAATAGGGTTGTTTCCAAAGTCAGATATCATTTTTCCAATAAATGAATCTTATATTATATAAAATTCTAATTTTAAAAACGCCCATAAAATATTTTTTACATATTGTTTCCACCAATCACAGCTCATGTGTCAGTGATTTTCAAATATCTTTTTCTCTGCCGATGTTTTGTTTTCGTTATGTGTACATCGAAAATAGATGTCGAAAAATATTGTTTAAAAAAATATCAAAGGAGGGTTTCGTAAAAGCCAATAGCGCAAATCTACCGAAACTAGATATATTTATGGTATGTATAAAGAATGCATTGAAAAAATACTTAAATTTAGTCATGTTTACTGAACAATTCTTAAATATGTAAGATTTTAAAATGTGTTAATAATTGTACTTAATGCTTTCCTTCAACGTACTACTGACTCTTAACTCAAATATTATAACAGGATAACTTTTGTTTGTCACTTAAACCTTAAAAAATAAAGTTATCAAATCAAAATAGTCAGAATTGGCAGCAGACCATGGCCTAACCTATTCATCATGAGTTTCAGATCGTCACATTTATAGATAATTATGAGAACCTCTGAGACATGTGACACCCACGTGACTCCAATTTGAATAAGTGTTTTATCGCCTTCAATTAAAAAATTATTTTATCTAAAATCGTGAAACAACCCTATTCTGATTTGCGATTAAAATGCCTAATAGAACCTCTTATAGAAGCAGTGTTGGCCTTGTGCTATATTCGCTGGAAAACAGAACCTAATAGGTGCCTCTTAGAGCCACTTTCAAGGCATCACCTTCAGTTTTAATCCAATACTTTAATTCCGATTTGACATTAAAATTCCTAATAGAATCTGCTAGGGCAGGAATTAGGTACTCGTTTTGTACTCGATATGTTTTATTATGAATATATGTTTCTTAACAGTTTCTATTGGTAACCTATTGGGCATTTTTACAAGGGAAACCTCTATAACTTTCAATCTAATTTAGATATTTGTTGAAACTGCCTGATTTGAAATGGATTCGATTAGTACATGATTGTATCAAAACTTCATGATTATTTTTAAATCATAACCAACTGTATGTCTTGAAATAACATTTTTAACTGTAGCCTGAGAATTATAGCGAAGGTCAAAAAGGCATATTCAAATTTTGTTCAATTTAAAAATTACTCGTGACTATTGGAAATGCATTTATTAAGAGTCAAAATTATTGCATGTTTTTTTTGCTAGTTTTAATTTTTAAGTGGATCCAAAGAATTTGGAAATTTTTAATGAATTATTATATAACATTATAATATTAGATTAAAAATGAATTCTATCGACAAATAATATAAAATTTATGGTCTAATACATCTTTAGAGAAATTGCATTAATTTTATTAAATAATGTTTGAACGCAAGATTAATTTAAATCAAAATATAAACTTGTCTTCTTTATATTATACTTTTAAAAAAAGGTTTTTTATTTTTTTCCAAACTTGTTGCTTTTTATTTTATATAATTATCTCAAATTCTAAAATTAATCTTTAAATTTAATTTACTATCTATGTGATAACTCAGGAATGAATGATGACAGAAGGTATTTTATAGAACCAAAGAATGTGATAGAAATTCAATAAATTACTCTTGTAACAAATTTGAGAATCTTGACAGTGAACAAATGTCTAAATCACCTTAAAATTAGTTTTTATTAAATAATTTGTGCAAATTTTAGCTGAATGGCAGGAAAAGATAGATTTAAGAATATTCATGCGCCTCGTCTTTCAGGTGGGAGACATTATCTTAAAGTATTATAATAAAAAACTATTTGATTTTCAAGGACATTTATTTTTACAATTCGCTAGTACAGTTTAAAGACTAATTTAAAATTCTAAAGTAAATGACCTTGTAATGAACTTTGTTGGTTAGACACTCGGACATCACCTCAGAGGTCCGGGGTTCGATCCCTGAGCCGGTACCTCTAGAAAATTTTTCAATGTACCTTTACCGAGGTTCTGGTGGTTCGGAGCCCACCTTAAGCTGTAGGTCCCCCCATCTTGTACTTGACTGCAACCTAGTTCGTCAATGATAGGGTAAAACCAGGCTTTGTCCAATATATCTAGACAGACTGCTCTCATCAGATCACTTGATTGCATTATAAAAATGCGTCCGTGACTCATGATATATACCGGGACAGTCCCGTGAAAAATGATCGAATAAAAAAAAATCCAACTCTAACCAAAAATGCCTTCGACATGTTGGACAGTATAAGCCTGTGACAACATTTCAACACAGAAATGTTTTTTTATAACAATAAATTACATTAAATTCACACATTTTCCGCGTCGCGACATTGACCCATTGTAATTGAGAAAAGATCGACGTGAGTTGAATGTAAGCTCTTAATAATTAGAAAAAAATAGCTTTCGCTCTTTCACCTAATATATTTTTTTATTTCTAGTACACAACGCAAATCGTAGTATAACCCGTATATGATAAGCACTAGACTGCAGTGCCTGTGATTCGCTAGTATAGTTTTATTATCGCAAGATATCATTTTTCATCCAAATTCTATTTAGAATCTTAATTTTTATAAAGTAAACATATTTCCTTCAATTTGAATTATATAAGACAGAAATTTTTTTACCTTGCGCACCAATATGGAAAAAGTGTTTAATTTCTTAGTATAAAAATGAAAAAAAAAAAGTTATTGTGCCGTTACTATCCATCGTTTAGTGACACCTGTGCCAAATAACTACTTAAAAAAGTATATTATCAATAGTAGTGGAAAAATTCCTAATAATCGACAGTAAGCCATAATTTGAACTAATTGAGTGATCGCCAAGCCCAGCTTTCGCCCTTTAATGAATGTCAAGCTTCAAGGCTATAAATGTTCGACTTTATTTTTTAACTAAAAATATTATAACCGAAACGTATGCCAAGGAAACCGAACCACTCATAATTCTATATTGTATGATTTGATTGATTTTTTATTGATAAAAATCCGAAATATTTTCTATTGTTTTTTTTTTTTTTTTTTGTAAAATAACGTTTAAGCTTTATTTTAGAGGCCATTTACTTCGACATTTACTTCAGTTTAGTTTTATAAATGTTGATGAAAGTAATACTGATATAATACTATAATCTTCTATATTTTAGTTAAGACGAGTAAAAACACTTGCTAAACTTTAATTTAATTTTGTTTGGATATTTATGTCACCTATCATGTTACAAATCATCTGAACAAAATTATTTGAAATTTCAAGCAAGCTAAGATGCTTGGTTTTGACTATCGAATGATCTTCATAAAAATTTTCGAACTTGTAGGGGAAAGTGGGACGTGTGGTGGGTATTCATAATACCCAAATTAAATCGCTTCGTTAAATTTAATAATCCGACGAGCAGTTGCAACATGCTACACACAAAAATATTTCCTAATAGCCCCAAGATTTTTTCGGCATGGAATGTTCCCAAATTTGGTTAGGAAAAATACTATCTCCGAAAAAAGTAGGTAATTTTGTCTAATTTTCGGAAAAAATTTGAATGAATCGGAACTAATCCCGGAAAAATCAAAAATAATTTAAAACGTTTCAGCAAATGTTTTATAGAAGTTAAAAAAAGTTATTACCGTTTTCATAATATTGATACTTTAATTAAGGACATTATTTTTCGTAAGAAATAGGTATAATTTTCTTATATTAAGATATTTACTGTATTCATATTTAGTTTTACATTAATTGAAAATAAAATTATTGTTTGCAATTTTACACGCTCCGAAACAGAATCTTACGGTTTCTTTATAAGAAACAACATTCGAAGAGTTGCAATCAGAATTTCTTAGAACCGTGAAAAAACATTCTGAAGTAATTTGAAGCATAAATTGGAACAGGTTCAGCTGATCAAAAAAGTGAGCCAATTCAGACTGAATTGTTTCAGAGGAAATTCCCTAGCTTTTAGATAAAGTCCAGAGCTTTTCCTAAAATTGTACCTACAGTTTGTTCGGAAAAAATCCCTAACTCTATTTAAATTTCCGATAGTTTGTTACGAAAAATTCCCTAACTTCCCAACAAAATTTCTACGAAATGTTAGGATTATTATAGCTTCCCGAATATTTTCAGGAAAATTCCAGAAAAATTTGTTATAGGGTAACGTCCTGAAATGAAATAATTACTGAAACAATAAATTGATAAACAAGCTAATATACTGCAATGGAAAAAGTAGTTAAAACTGTGGCTATAATAATAATATTATATTTATTATTATATTTACCAATAGAATTGAAGAAAACGATTAAAGTTAAGAGTAGAGCAACAATTATGGTCCTCATTTTTCTACGGAAGTAAACCAGTCATCCGAGAAATTGTTGAATCGTCTTACCAATGAATATTGTAATGTTTCATTCGAGTATATATACTCTTCTCGTTATCTGATTCGACTTTTGAAATTATACCACTTACGCATATTTTTAATGTGCATTAAAATGGTAACAGACATGTTTTTGTGGAAATGTATGTGCAACCTATTCTTGGAATAAAAAAATAAACATTTTTGTTCATATAAAATATTATATTTATATATATTTATACATATACAAAATAATATCAACAAGACAAAGCGTCACACATTTTGGTATTATTTGCACACAAAAATCATTAAACTTTGAAGAGACCTGACCTTTACGATTCTGCCATCTTCTTGCGTTTATATATTATACTTTTACTGAAATATAAAAATCAAATTTTTCACAGAATACTTTCTTACTCTTCAGCTTAAACTTATGTTTTATAAATAATCTCAAATCCGTTCATGAGCATTCACTGAATACATGTAAATTTTTTACGAATTAATTTAATTGTTGTAAATAAATGCAATCAACGAAGTGGCAAATATCGCAGTAAAGATGTAGGGCTAGTGATCATAAAAATATAGGATAGCTCTGTCAGTTTATGAGGAAACTTGGCAGTTTACACATGTAAATTAGACCCAAGTATAACATTTCTGAACGTTATTCGATTAAGATTGTAAATAGGATTGCTAAAAAAAATGTCAATGTTTCTCAAGTTCAACATAATATAGGAATATAGTTAGTCACTATTTGGTAGAATATAAGCAAAGCGGCAAGAAACCTGTCAACTGTTTTAACTTTTTCGATTTGAGATTCGGAAGTTAGCCAATAAGGCCATTAAAAGAAACCTTCTCTTTTCTTATCCGAATCTGATTAGTAGAAACGATTCAAAAACTCTTTGTTCTTGCATAGCTTATACCCTTGAACGAATTAGTCTAGAAAATGTTTATAAGAAAATGGCAGTAAAGTGCAGAAAAATGTTGAAGGAATTTTTAATAAACTGATTATTGCTTGAAATATTGTATTTATTATGTATTTTTACTATTTCTTGTAACATACAGGCCAATCTGTAAGTGCCAAAGTCGAGTGCCAAAACCAAAATTATTGAGAATTTTAATAATAAAAGAAAATGTTTGGATTTGAAACCTTCACAAAATAATAATAAACATATAGTTGCACCCAGGTAGGAAATAAATAATCGGGGGCATAAATTAAATATCGAAACTAAAAGAAAAAGAATGTTGAAAAAAATATTTTTAAAAAATTAACATAAAAGGAGAAATTAATAAAATTAAATATTTAAAAAAATTGTAATTAGTTAAGATCTCGAACTGAAAAAATTTACTTGCACCATGTAAATTATAGTTGGCTTAGAGTAAATGGAAGTTCTGAATATGTGTAAATGAATTTTTAACTTATGAATTATGATTATCATATTCCAAGGGTCCTAAATTATCGCATACGGAGAAATTTGTTAAATTCATTTTTAGTACGTTTTATAGCATTGTAGTGTCAGCTCACAGTTATTATTCTTTTATATTTTTCGATAGTATAATTAATATCCCGGTCATTGAAGAATAAGTCATACAAATAAATATTTTAGTATATTTAAATTAATTTGAATTTTTAAAATAAAATAATATTAACTATTAAGGTCTTTGATGTAAATTTGTACCTAGAGGACTTTTTATTTTCTTTAAATATGTATTTTCGTAGATAATATGTATGTCATTTTTGTTGTAACATGTTCATGATTTTTTAATCTTGCGCGTAATGAATTGATTACAAACAACAATAATAATTAACAATACACAAAATTAAGACGCAATGAAGAAATAATAAAAGTACAGTAAAACTCTTTAATAGCCCTCCCTTCTGTAGCCCTTCCGAGAATTGAGGCCGTGCCACATGTAGGTGTAACAGGAGCTGCGCGCGGTGCGCGGGATATGCGACTGTCACTCAGGCGAGCACTCAAGCATGAACAAACAAAAGCGGAGCGGGCTATAATGCGTTAGTTCCCACTCACCGTCAGCCCCAAAATTGGCGCTATAGAAGAGTTTCACTGTATTAGGAAGAACAGTTCGTGTGCCTCTTCCAAAGAAACATTAAAAAGATTAATTAATTGAAATCATGAGGTACATATTAGGAGATGGCTACAAATCTATATTGAAAACGATGAACTTTGGAAACCATTTTTTTAACAAAAAAGAAGAACAGATAATTATGTCGTACATAGATAAAGATAATTAGGCTATTACTTCTTAAATGTCTCTATTGCTGGTACACGGAAAAAATTCATCCGTAAAAAAGTCACGAACTTGTAGCTAGGTCTCGGATACGGGGTAAAAAAATCAAACATTAAATCCTTAATTCTATGAAAAATGTATTAATCAATTTAGAACTTTTTACGAACAGTTCGAATTTCCTAAGAACAGCTCCTGAAAATTTTAGACTTGAATATAAAAAGGGAAAAATTTTATTTGTGCGATTTAACTTATGCTTATAAATTCGCACAATTCTGAGGGATTTGAAACCTCAAACTCGACAGTTTCTAAACATAAACCTCTTGAGAGCTCTGTGAAACTTTTCCCAATCATTCATAATATTTTTGTAATTATTTACGGAAAAAAGTGATGAGTGGTTCTAGATTTGTCATATAGAGTTCGTCAATTCTTTCTCAAAATTCGTAGATTATTTACGAAATTACATCAATGTCCCATGAATTTTTCTTATATCCGAGGCCCAGCTACTAGTTCGTGACTTTTTAACGTATAAATTTTTTCCGTGGAGTGCAGTTTTTAGAGACAAAAACTCTGACCGTTTATATTCATTGAGCGGCCGTATATAAATCAAGTCTTTCAGGTGTATAGGTGTGGGATCTTACATCCATGCATATATACATACATAGGGGCGGCGGAACAGGGGGGGGGGGGGGGTGAGATATAATTCTCGTAGTTTTACGGAAAATATGTTTATTCGAAGGAAAAAACTTCCTTTATTCGTAATATTACTAAAACTGCACTTCGTTTTCTGTTTCGATAAATGAAATTGTTAACTAATATACATACTGCAACTACTCCCATGTATACACGCAGAAAAAAGAAATGTATTATTTACTAATCAAGAATTGTAAAGGGTTTCTTGTAACCGTAACAGTACAAACTGCTCTTAATAAGAGGGTGAAAATGTCAAAATCACTTAGCATTTCGTAAATGTCTCAGTGAAATTAAGGTTAATTCAACGGTTATCCTTCAGTAAAGAAAACGTCTATTCCCTCATATTGCATACTGAACGACATGTAAAATCCACTGAACCGGGAGCTATTGATCCGATCGGTTTACTTAACTCGCCCCTAAAGTCGCAACGCAACCTATCCGCGCGGAGCACCGGTTGAATTCACGACGCAATTGGCAATGAATGGATTGCATCACCTAAAAAACATTCCTTTTTGACATTTCTGTGACAGTCGTCACATTACTCCACATTCTCACTTAGCAAAGAAGGGGTTTTATAAAAATAGCACCATTTTGGATGGCACAACTTATTCACCGATCGCATACACTTGAGAGATTATTGGAGCAAGACGTGTTTTTGTTCCGTGACTGTTTCAGCTGACATATAGATATGATGTGAATGCTACAACTTTTGTTGTGTACCGCGAAGACATGATTGCGTATTCAGAAGTCGTTCCCGAGTTCACCACCCTCAGTTACAAATGCATTTGAAAATTATTTTACAGATCGAAACTCGTATACTAGTGTAGTGGTTAAGACTGTTGACTTGCGTGCTTAGGTTTATGCGTTGGAATCCCCCCCCCCCCCATTGCGTGCGAAATTTTAATTGTATTATAAGCATTATGACTTACAAATAACGATTAATTATAAGTATATCTGAAAATATTTATAAGAAATAACCGTGCTCTTATTTATTAATTATTTTTTAGCAATACTTTTTCACAATTTATAGTAATGTCTTAACTGTAGTCTACGCCGATAACATAATTCAGATCTCTTTATATCATTCGTTAAAGTGACATGATAATTCGTAAATACAACATCCAGGGACTGTACAGAATAAGGACTGGATCGGTAAAATCTACTGATCCGCAGGTCAGCACCACTTGAGAATCGGTACTAGTAACCATCACTGATAGCCATTCTTATTTGCCTATAATTATAACGTTTACTGAACTGTCATGTTGTCCAAATACGTACTAGGAAGATCGGTAGATTTGACTTGGTTTTCAGTGAAATGTAAGGTTCTTTTTTCTGCGTGTAGTTATAGTTCCATACATAGAATCTTCCCAGGTACGGTGTACTCCATATATATCATACATGTTTTTTCGCCCCTCTACATTGCTACATACACACACACACACACACACACATATATAAACACACAAAACATGTAAACTTAATTAAATAAGTTTTATAAAATAAAATCTGTTAATATCAATAAATTTATATTTTTACTAACGTGCAATTTCATAGTTTCTTCAGGACCTAAAAGTGTGTAGTTCGAAATACATAAGTGGAATATTAACTTTATTTTCTAAGCTTAATTTCCGCTTTTCTCACCGAATAATTTTAGAGTATTAAACACGAGATCATACAATTAAAGCTTGTCTTTCTGGTTTTAAATTTAATATTTTGGATGACATTGTTGACTGCAAACTCTTTCTTTGTTGAAAATTCAGCTTTGATTGAAAATTCTCCCTTATGATTTGCAAATATTTGTCTCTTCTGGTACAAATCTCATATTTTTTTATTAAAAATGCAACTTCCTTATTCAAAATTCGCTTCTTCGGTTCAATTCAACTGTTTTTGAATCAGAAAAAAATAAGCTTTTTTTTTGATAAAATATAAACTATTACATTTTTTGTTGAAAATTGATCTTTTTTGGTTTAAAGTTCAACTAAGGTTGTTTAAAAGTTTAAATTCTTCGTACATGCATAAGAACAAGTAAGATTTTATTGGAGACCAATCTGGTCTCATCATCAGGCGTAAGAATTAGGAAAAAGTAACATAAGTTGTTGAAAAAGTCTCCAAAAAAACTGATTTTCTAGCCTCTTCCTCTCAAAAGATGTATTTAAACAATTTTAGATTATCTGTAAAAAACATTAGAAACAACAATAATCACTCTTCACATTATTAAACTAGTCCACCTATTTATCGATATAATTATATGGATATGATAATTTTATGTTTATATAAAATATTATTCTCGCATATCTTTATAATCGCCAAATTCAATTAAAATCCTAAACTTGTCCTATATCACAAGCCAAGGATATTGTCTTTAACAAACACCATTTTCCAAACCACAAGTCTCAAACCGCAAGGCCCAAAACCATGATACTCAAGCCGCAAGATACAAAATACACCATAAGTCCAAGACCCAAAAGTAAGTTCAAGCCCGTTGCGCTCGAATTGAGCCAGCAGTCAGTGTTTGACCTGAGCTTTGTAGAGCCCCTTTTATTTTTCGCTCGAATTGAGCCAAAACTGACCTATCTCCTGTTTACCTATATGTAACTAGGTTATCGAATTTTCATGCATATTGTTTAATATTTATCTTTATGACTGATTAATTTTGCCAGATCAGGAATAGACAGAGAAGAATCGTTAGAAATAGTTAATAGTTCAAGCTTTATTTAAAGTATAGAATACTTGGCAGACTAAGACCATTTTTGAGAACCACACAAATCACTCACTCACTCGATATATATAGACATTTTTGTAAGATGTAATATTTAATGTCTTTATTGAGTTAATCACTTTAATGATCCGAAGAGATCGGACAGCGATCTATCGCGATTCACTGTTGCTCAGACACTGTTTTTCTCAAGCGACAAGGCTTTCATCACACTCAAACTGAGAAATCACGTGACTTCAAATATTCCTTTAAATAATAAGGAAAATAAAAATATTTTTGAAATAGGCGATGTCGATAAATTGAATAATTTTAAATCGCAGAAAATCTCATAAAGACGAAACATCACAACTTTAAACAGATATCATTTCTAATACATAAAATATATATAGAGGGTTGCAGTTTTTTTTAATTTTCCACTTTTTGTCAATTTTTTATTTGAGTAAGGTATGGTAATAATGGTTTAAAGTTAAGAAAAATGATTGTTTAAATAATGTCATTATTATTTTTAATAACATTCTCTTTGAATAATTCTAGAAAGTTGTGATTCCTCTAAAATTTTTATCTGAATCGAAGGTGCGTTATAATTTTTTTTCTTTTGTGTCGTTCAACAGAAAAAAATTATTGAAAATTGAAGGCGGTAAAACACTTTTTCAAATTGGTGCCACGTGTCTCAGAGGTTCTCATAATTATCTATCAATGTGACGATGCGAAACTCATGATAGAGAGGCTAGGCCACGGTCTACTGTCAATTCAGACTATTTTTATTTGATAGCTTTATTTGTTAAGGATTATGTGACAAAAAAACTTATCCTTTTGTAATATTTGGTTTAAGAGTCAGTATTATGTTGAAGGGAAACAGTAAGTGCAATTATTAACACATTTTAAAATCTTACATATTTACAAATTGTTCAGTAAACATGACTACATTTAAGTACTTTTTCAATAAGCTCTTTGTACATACCATAAATATATCTATTTTCGGTAGATTTTCTCTATTGGTTGTTACGAAACCGTCCATTGACATTTTTAAAACAATATTTGGCGACTTCTATTTTCGATGTGCACATAACCAAAAGAAAACATCGGCACAGAAAAAGATATTTAAGAATCACTGACACGTGGGCTGTGATTGGTGGAAAATCCGACCCCTTTGACGTCAAAGGGGCCCTCCAATCGACATCGTGATAAAAGCTACATATTTCAAGATTATGTTAAAAATAGTAAACAATATGTAAAAAATATTTTGTGTGCGTTTTTATAAATAGAATTTTATATACTATAAGATCCATTTATTGCAAAAGTTATACCTGACTTTGGAAACAACCCTATTGTTCTAAAGAATCTAAATTAATTTCGAACTTTCTGAATTAAATGTATTTGCTCATGTTTTTTAATTGTTTTTAATTGATTTGATTGCTTTTTTAATTCAGCTTAATTTTTAATAAACTTTATCGAGTTATGCTCATTCCCCTTAACCCTTAAACGGCCAAAACGCCACTACCGGTACACTGCTTTTCAACGGCCAATAACTAAGACTATTCGACACTAGAAAAAATTGAGACACATATA
>NC_046659.1:59313769-59316566 GCF_010883055.1 Belonocnema kinseyi
AAAAAAATAGGCACGAAAAATCACGTTTTTTTTTGTTTAAACTGCATTTTGGGATAATAAATAAATTTTTTGAAGAATTTCATTGGCACCGTCGGAAAGAGGTGTCGTATAGTCTTAGTTATTGGCCGTTGAAAAACAGTGTCCCGGTAGTGGCGTTTTGGCCGTTTAAGGGTTAAATTCCTCTCACAGAAAAAACAGAAGATAAACTTTACATCGACTTTCGACGAAAGATTCTCTGCAACAAAAATTAACTTCACAGATAAACTTTACACAAATATCGGTTAAACTTTCTTTTGTTTTTCCATGACACACACATGTTTTTTGAAAGACGCGAAGTTGGTTAAAAAACTTTATCGCTCTAAAAAATTTCCTGCAACAAATTTTATTCTTAGTTTTTCCTGTGCTAAATTCACTCAATTTGTACTGTAATAAATGGATTTGTTCGATTAAAAAAAGATTTGAAGATATTTGAAAATGTCTTTTAACCTCACCTTGAATTTTTTGGCATTTCATCAAATGCTTTCTCTCGCAACAAAAT
This sequence comes from Belonocnema kinseyi, assembly GCF_010883055.1. Taxonomy (NCBI): domain Eukaryota; kingdom Metazoa; phylum Arthropoda; class Insecta; order Hymenoptera; family Cynipidae; genus Belonocnema; species Belonocnema kinseyi. The sequence goes on from NC_046659.1 coordinate 59,314,308, forward strand.
TATATCCTTTGCATATCCCTATGATATCTCGGCAGGATATGGGATATACTAAAAAATGTTCCAAAAATCTCTCGGAATATCCATGGCATATACCAAGGATATCGAGATTTCCGTCTCGTACGATATACACTTAATGTCCTGTGTTGAGAGATACACAATTTGGGCAATGGAATCGAATATTTCTGAAATGCATATTTATTAAAATATGTAGAATACCTGAAAACATCGAGATTCATAAACATCCGTTTGACAAAAAAACCATTTTGTAAAAATCTCGAATATTCGGTTTCTTTCAAAATCCTATTTAAGTATATATAATCAGTACAAAATTATTACCGCGAATAATTTTCATAACCAAAAACATACTACATACTATAAAAAATAAATCACTTTCTAAAAAATTAAAAGTTATCTGTTATTGTATCTGTAAAATATAAATTGCGCAGTTTAGAGATCGCACTTTTTAACGACGAAATCAGTTCTTATGATTAACTCTCGAGCGACAAGGTGAAGATCTATGACATAAAGATAAAAGGCAAGGTCGGGGTGTCTTCAGCCCAACGTGCTTTTTACTATGAATTTCAAGGTAAACTGAATAAAAATTAAAAAATTCGATTAAAAAATATATTTTGAACTTGTTCGCAAAATGCAAAATGTCTCAATTGTTTGTTTGTTAGTAGACACTAAAAAACATGAAATGGCTCAAACTTAAATTTGGTGAGGAATAAGAAATAAATACCTAATGCACTTCTTTTTTTACTAAATACTAGGTACAAAATAGCATGTATACAAATATTCTGACTAAAACATCAAAACACATCTGGTCTCCATTATTAGTAGCACTATCAAAAGCCGGACAGATCACTCTTTTATGTTCTCCACGCACAGACTTTATTGCACTTACCACAGAATACCCTTTTCTGTGTTTCTTGGAATCACAAAAATCATATCTTTTGCCTTTGTGTCTACTAGAACTTCCCGAACACGATTGCCAAACAGAGTACCTAAAGGTCCTAAAGCATGGTGACGGAAAAATAAGGGGGAGAAGGACAATGAACGTTTGAAGTGTTTTCGGGTTGGATTGAACCCACACCTTTTCGCTTGAGGGTTAAAAAAAATCAAACTATTATGTACCACGTTGGTTTGTATAATATTAATCAGTGGTTACGAAGAATAGGCTATCTTTTCGTTACCGTTAAGAATTAGCCTAACTTTAGGTTACTTAAGGTTAACTAAAACTTTAAGTAACTTTAGGTTATTTATTCCTCCTTATAAGAAGTAATAAATAACCTATTTGATTTTGCAACATTTCCTACGAATTCAAAACTCCAGAATTTTGTATTACAGTTTTTAATACAATTTAGGCTCTTATAACTTCAAAATAAGAAATTTTAAAAGATTTTTTATTTATTGTAACACTTTTACTTATTTACTAAATTTCATACAAAATGAAGTTAGCCTACTTCTTAACGGTTACAAAAAGATAGCCTATTCTTCGTAAAACACATCGAAATGATAATTGATTATAGCACGAATATTCGAGAAATTATATCTTTTGTTAGAGTGTCACATATTACTGCGCCACAGTTTTCTCACACTGACAGCCATGATGGGATTTATACCCGAAAGTGATTTCAGAGGGGACTTTACCATTATTGTACTTTATCATGTTGTACTTTGTATGAAATCTCCGGAAAAAATATAATATTGTTAAATTATTTCCTATTTTATTGATACGATTGAATATAAATATAATTGGCAGTAGATATATCTGAATTTCTAGTAATATACTAAATTATGGAATTGGGATATCTTGGGAACATCCCTGGCATATAAGATTGGGAAACTAATGGGATATCCGAATGATATTCTTAGATATCCTTGGGATATTCCAGGGATATCGAGAATTCCGCTCTGTACGATATTGTTTGCGATATCTCTAGGATCTCCTGAGATATGTCCAGGATATCCTGGGAGAGAAATGTGATATCCCACCGATATCTTATGATGTAAGGTTTGAATTCCCTTGAATTTTTCTAAGCTTATTTTAAAGTTATGGAATCCAATGAAGTTTTTTCATATTTCAAAATTATTTTTAATTCATTTGAATTTTTAAGAATGTCGTCAAATTATCAAGTATAATTAAGTAATATCAAGAATGAAGAAAAAGAAAAACAATATGTAAATATTGATCAAGACATAATAATATGAAAAGTATTTTGTTTCTTATTTAATGAACATGAAACAATAAATCAGATT
>NC_046659.1:59316666-59354216 GCF_010883055.1 Belonocnema kinseyi
TTCCGATCCATTCTTTTTAAATGAAATATGAATATTTCTTATTAAATTCCTTGAGTTTAAAATCTATTTTACAATATCCATGAAAAATATAATTTTCCTTGTGTAATATTATTCATAGTTTTGGTTCAATTGCTCAATTCGGACCAAGAAACGTAAGGGTGGTTGACCGTCGGATCAATTCGATGTAAAGTTTGCGAAACCTTGAAAAATAATGTTTTATTATAATTGACTAGGTGCATTAAATGTATTATTGAACGTGGAGTGAACTCTTTTAATGTAATCCAAAGGAACATAAAAACAACTGAAGGTTAATAATATATAATAATGATAATAAACAATTTGCAGTTCGTAAATAATGCCATGATCGAAAAATATTTTTCAAAATATTTACAAAAAATGTATCACCAATAAAACCTGAAAAGCAGCTTCTCACTACTTCCTCTCTGGAATGGACCGTAAGAGTGGGAGTCCACGTGGAGGGGAGTTGGTCCCCATCTAACCCAGTGAGGTTACGATCCTGGGTCCACTATGGCTGCCCTGACCTGAGCACGGAACTGTCGACCGTTCTTAACTCCTCCACATTTTTTATTATTGTCAGAGGTTCAGAAAAATGTGGACTATTTTGACGGGAAATTTTATCAAACCGGAGTCGCGCGGTTTCGGGGCACGTGGTCAAACGTTCTTCGCGAAGTTACCTCTTTTTTCTTTGTCATTGAAAACTACAAGTCGAGTCAAATCGTGTCGAGTGAGTGCAAGTGTCGACAATACGCGAGTGCAGGATGAAGAGAGTCTCCTTTGTCACTTGTAGCGCGTCATCGATAACACAATTTCCCAGTGCACAAAACACTATTTTTTTTAAATTCTGCCTCCTAAAAGCAGGCTAAAAGTTCTTTAAAGAAGACAAACAAATTAATGAAGAAAAAGGAAGGAGGAAGAAAGAAAATTTAAAAAGGGCAAAAGGAGGAAGTAAAAGAAAAGCTACAAATAATAAAGGAAGTGAAATGATAGGAGGAAGAAAAACTAGGACAGCAATAATTTTGCAGGCAAAGGAATCAATGGCAAAGATCAAATAAGGGGAAAGGGGGAGCCGGTTAGTCATAAGGAAGTAAGAAGAATACAAAACAATAAGGAAGTAATTGATAGAATACAGGAAGGGAAAAGGATGTAAATAAAGAAGGAAAAGTGATCAGTGTTCAATAATGAAGGAAAGTTTTAAATAAAGAAATAGGAAATCTGAAGCCAAGAATTAACTATCGAATGAGAGAAACGAAGCAATAAATGGTATGTAAATATTGATAAATAACAATTTGACCTAAAGTTGAGCACCGCTGGCATGCAACAAGTGGATCTCGTCAGCTGGCGAAGTGAAAAAACACGGGTTAATTTAACTTTGAATAATAGCTCTCACATTGTCGACAATTGACACTCGGGAATAGTAGAAACTTGTAATCGTGCCGAAACGTCAAAAGGTCGAGCAGAAGATCTCATGTCAGTGTCGCATCACACCAACGCTCGTGATTCATTATCCCACCTGCATATTCTTTTCTTTATCTTTCACAAGTTCAATTCCAAAGTGACATTTTTTCCCGCGAAAAACAAATAAATTTTAGTAGCATGCAGCAAGTGTTTAAAAATGTTAAAAGTAGAATAAATACTAACTTAAATTTAGTATATTTTATTCTACTATTTAAATGACTTATGATTCACTTCCAAAGTATAGTACAATTCAAATAAATGATATATGCGAAATAGTCAATAGTAACTTAGCAGATAAAAGAATAATAAATCAGAAATAACATCGATTCGAAAAAGGAGTACAAATTTCAGAAAGGTCAAGATGTAAAGTTCTGAACTTGACTTTTAAGAAGTAATTCAAAGTACAGGTTGATGAAAATTAATGAAAGAGAAAAAAATATACGAATACAATAGTCATATACAAAGTCACAATACAAAGTCTGAAAGAATACTTCAAGTTGCAGACTTTCCTTTAAAATTTTAAATAAACTTTTAATTAGCGAAATCCGACGAACATTAAATTCATAATCACGGATCGAAGGCACTGCGTATTGGATGAGGCATCGTACCGTGAATGGGGAGAGCGTGCGTAACGTTACTTTCGTTTTTCCTATCCAAGATAGTTCTTTCCGAGCAACGAAAAGCGCAGGTCCTGTTTTATTTGCCGGTCAAGGCCGGCTAAAAGATCCTAGTAAAAAAGTAAAAAAAAATAGAGCAACAGATACAAAGTAGAGTAAAAAAGAAATAAAAAAAAAACAGTAAAAAATCGGGACAAGGTACTCTGTTCTGAGTTCTAAAGAGAATTACAATAGTAACAGACATAGAGGATGTTAGTTGGGTTTGGCGCCAAGTTTACGAGTAGCGAAAGATTTCAAATAGTTTCAACTGCATTATTTATGGAAAAGAGGCAGTTGTGGAATTTAGTATGAGAACGATTCTAGTCTAGTTGGAGTTTATGACCCTTGAAAATTGGCCTCAGAAACAAATGGAGGTGGAAACGGAAACGCCGGGTCCTCGCTGGTATTCAAAGTGTTTTGAGTACTTGAGGAATCGAAATCGAATTGGTCCTGGACAGGTGGAATTGCCGGATTGTGATTTTTTCATGGTGGGACCAAGAAGGACGTTGAGGATATTAAGACCAGCTCTAAAAAGTGGCAGATTCTACGAAAGCAGTGGGCATGACAGGCCTGAATCTGTGAATGATAATTTCTTCTCGAGATGGACCAGGAGACCTCATCCTTCAGGAAACTGTAGGTGTTCGTTTAGACAGTCAAGCAGGTTGAGCACTACTGAGGAACAGATTATTTCTGCTGAAATTAACCGGATTAGGACCAGTCTTTGTGATGCTGAAAAAACGGGGGAGGATATTGAGGAGATTGAGAAAAGAGTTTCTTTGACTTTGGAGAATTTAAGGGTCACGGGTGAAGAATCGAAAATTAGGGATGGTAGGATTTGGGAAGGAAGTGCTAAAGAAGTAGAAGAAATGAAGATTGATGAAGTGGAGGTTAAAAATAAAATCGTCAAGGATTTGGAAAGGTATGGTTCTTTGTTTTACTTTTATAAAAGTAAAACTTTAACTTACATAAGTATACTTATGTGAGTTAATGTTTCATTAAAGAGTTTTCTTTTGTACAAAAATGTATGTTCTTTAAAAATGCAACTTGTGTTGAAAGTAGGTTTTGCAAATTGAAATTGTTGTCACTGAAAAAGGCATAAATTTCTGAAATAATATCGCATGCATCCTGTGTATGTAGTAATTATTGCACAAACATTACTGAGATAATGATGCAATAAAAAAGTGCCAGTGTTTAGTAACGTTGCTAAACTAACTGCAATCATCTTCCTTAGAATATCTTTGAGTCATTAGATATGATTTTTAATTTAAATGAACAACTGTATAAAATACAAAAAATGTAGGTTTATTATTTTAAATTATGAAAAATTGTTTCTAGTTTGCAAAGTTAAACTTTTGTTTTGATTAAATTTTTTTTACATCTGAAGGTCAAAAATGTTCTGAAAGATAATTTTTATTTAATTCATCCCTATTTTGGGAAAAAATTCTGAACATCTGTATAAATAAGAGAATTTTTTGGGGTACCTGAAAACTTTTCACTCATAATTTTCGAAATTTGGGATTTAGAAGAATTTGTTATGTGTGTTCTATGCTGAAAAACTCACACATGCTCAGACCATTTTTTAAATTACAATTTATAACCACCAAAATCATAATTGAAAATATTCGTTGTATTTCCAACTTCGATTCCTGCGTCTTTTCAATTTTTACATTCTCATCAGAGAAGGTATTAGATATGAGAAAAATTTGCCCCCCCCCCCCCAGTTTGTGTCAAATGTCCACGTTGAGACCCTTTGAATCCGAAAAACAGGTTTTTACGAATGTGTCTGTCAGCCTGTCTGTCTGTCCGTCCGTTGATGGTTTTTTTGTTAGCACGATAACTTTCGAAAGAATTGACTGATTGGATTTTTTTTGATAAATTCTTTTACTATCTTGAAATGAAGGTCGAGTTCGTTAGACAGCCATTTTGGATAAAAATTCAAAAAGTGAGCACATTTTGAATATTTTTGAGACCACTTTTTTCAAAATTCAAAAATGTTGTCTACGGATATTCATAGCATTCGAAAAATTTCGGCAGCATAAAAACATTATGGAAAATCAAAAATTATATTTTTTCTTTAGACTATTTCACAGTATTTCCGAGTTTCTCAATTATATAAATGTGTTTTGCAAACAACAACAAAAAAATGCTATTTTTTACGATTAAAAAAAAAAAACAGAACTATCAAAATATTATTCATGACAAATTAATTCATTTTTACATTCTCATCAGAGAAGATATTAGATGGTGGAACTTCTCATCATAAAACACTAACCAGCTATGACTATTGTTTGAAACTAACCCCCGCCCCCCCACACCCACGTTAATCGAAGTTTTGTGGGTCACTGAAGTAGGGATTTAATTTATAAATTAAAAAAAGGTAAGGCTGATGTGTAAACCGTATATGCTACGTTTAAATCGTAAAAATAAAATTGGAAATGAGTAAATTCAGTTGCATGTTATGAATTGTAATAATATACATTTATGGAAATGATAGAAAAGTTGAAATACAAATTCGCGTGCGAAGCAGGAGATACGTGATGAGAATGTATTCGTTAAAGCCGAAGGAGCTTCAACAAAAAAGAAGTCACTATCGCCAAATTACTATTGTCGATATTTTGATTTTTAGTTTTAAAAAATCTGTGCACAAATGTAAGGAATACACAAAGACCGATCGCGAGATAAATATATTATAGAAAGTGAAGCGCGAGAACCAACAGTCGCGCGCCGTAGACGCGCTTAAACTTGACAGCCGCGCGCGCACCGCGCTATGAGAATGTGTCCGCGAAGCGGGCAAATTTTTTTTAGTGTATTTCTATGCTCAAACTCCTACACATGATAAGAACAATTTAAAACTATACGTTATAAAGATAATTTCATTAAATTCCAAAACCAAAATTGTAAAAATTCGCCGTATTTCCTATTTGGATTCCTGGCACTTGGGAATTTTTGTCTTAGTGAATTTTCGCCAATGTAGTTTTTTTGAATATCCAAAAAAAAATTCTCTCATTTACACAGGCTTTTAAGATTTTTTTCAAAGAACAGGGATAATTCAAATAGGAATTATCTCTTGGAAAATGATCGATTAAAATCTACAAAAGCACGGAGAAACTTTTTTTTAAGTGCGAGCGACCCACCCTGGCTGAAATTATTTTGCTATCACGTTATGAACACTTATAACCACTATGATTATATTTGGAATTTATATACATATTTTTTTTGTATTAGAATTTTAGCCTTGGAATTTTTTAATTTTAAGATTGCACTGATTTGCGAAGTTTTTTTAATTATGCTGAGCGCAATTTAAAAATTAAAATTATACTACAAATGCATACAATGCATTATACTTCCATTAAAAAATGTGCATAATTTCCACAATTGTTCAATTTTGAAAGCTTTAAATTATAAATTGTAAATTATATAAATTAAAGAAATGTAATTTCTTACATTTCTTTAGTATACCTTTACGAGCCTAAAATTTACAAGTTGTACAATAAACTTACATCATTCCAATTATTATTTTTTTTAGTTTAAAGTTTTTAACACATTCTTTTTAAAATGATTTAATTTTGTGATTTTTATGCATCCTATATTTTAAATCAGAAGCGTTAGAACATTTAAAAAACTTGTGCTTAGTTTATGATCTCTTTGCTTCAAAGAGCCTCGAAAACAGGAAGAAGTCAATAAAAATAGCACTGTTTTATTCCCAATATAAAAAAAATCCCTATACAATCAAAGTAAATCATTTTGTTTAAAAATTAAAAGAAAAATGGTATTGGCATTGTATTCCCATTATTAAACAGTTGTCCTTTTTAACAAATATATCAAATATAGTATACGGTAGCATTGAACTAAAAGGTTCACATAAATATTATTGTTATATTTCGAATATCAAAAACAAATTCTCATACAAGCAAGTTATTTTTTTCTTATTCATCGGAAAAACACATTTACATAATTAGCCGATCTAGATTAAAATATTTTTAGATCTGGACTATCATTACTTTTCGAGATATGTTGAACAGAAAAAAGTTTCGTACACACACACACAGGGACACTAAAAAATGATTTTTGAATACCTGGGGTCGATTTATATCGAAATATGTCCAAAATAGCATATCGTTTAGAAAATTTTACATCAATACAAACCTTAAGTTTTACGGAAATAAGAATTACAATTTTTGAGATTCCAATTACAGATAACAACAGCTAAAGATGTATAAATATTCAAATTGGAGCTCTTCCAAATTTGATATCGTCCAATTTTTAACGCTTAAATGGGTAAATTATTGCATTGTTTTACTCACTCTATTACATTTCTTTAAAATTTTAAGATCTTAAGATAAAAATATTCAATTTAAAACACTTTAACATGCAAAATGGTACTTTTTGATATTTAAAATTGAAATTCTTAATTTTCAATATGTTTTTATTTCAATTCTTTCAATTTTTCTTCAATTCTGAATGATTTGAAAGTTTAATCTCGAAATAGTTCAAATTTTAAGGAGTAAATTCTGAACGTTTTAAACTTAAAATTTTACCAATTTTTGTTAATTTTAAAATGGTTTGCATTTGATTTTTCCACACCAATATTTAAAATTGTAACATATTACATATATACTTTTTATTGTTAAATTAATTTACTAAGCATTTTAATTCAAGGAGTCGAAATCGAACTATGCAATTTCGACAGCTTGAATTTAGAATCGCATGTATCAATTTTTAAATTTTGAATTAAAAACTTTACAATCTTATTCAATTTCAATTTTTTTATATTTTCATGTTGAACATTTTATTTTAAAATCTTTAAGGTTTTAATTGGCAATTGTTTGATTAAAAATGCATAACTATTTTTTATATTTCTTTTGAAATCGCTTAATTTTCAAGGGAACAAATTCTTCTTCTTTTATTTTAACATTGTTTAATTTACAAATTTCAAAATTAAAATTTCATATTATTCAATATTAAACCCGGAAACTTGAAATCTTAAAGCCGTATCAGCAAATTTGTTCAATTTTACAAAATACTTGATTTTAATTTTCAGGTATATCAACGACCTTCTAGAGGAAATCATGAGCGACACGATGAAGTTCTTATCCGAGGCTGGGAATCCTCTCCAAAAAAAGTGCAGATCTTCTGAAAGTACTGCCGATAAGACCATGGAAAAAAGTACAAAAGAATGTCATAATTCTGAAACATATTCTCCCGAAGTTGAGACCTTCAAAATCAATTTCGCCTTCCCAGGGGAGAAATTTGAAACAGCTGTTTTTAAATCACCATGCAATGGTTACGTGAATCCAGCCTTCGAAGGCACAGCCCAAGAACCCGATGCACTAAATTTCTACCTTCGTCGTCAACTTGGTTCTGAAATAATCTTAGAACAATTAGATTGTGTAGATTCTGGAATTAATAGTGTGGAAACTTTTGAGCTTCAACCGGAACAGGAACCCAGTCTCGAAGAATCTCTTCTGGAAATTATAGATGCGAAATTAGGAAGAACTCCGTTGAGCAAAAGTTGGGAGAATCTGGATGAACCTGAAAAAATGCGGGATGAAAATAAAGGCGAGAAGGAAAACGGCAGTAACGTAAGCAAAAATGTAATTATAGAAGAAGATAAAGAAAATAATGAAAAGAGATTTATACAAACGAAAAAGACTGAAACCTTAGACAAATCTACGAATACAGTCGATACAGTAGATTCTAATCCTGAAGATTTTAGAGAACTTGAAGACGTTCTAGATGATCAAAGTTTTGAGAGGCTTCGATTAGAATTTAAGGAGAGTACAAGTACCCCTAAAGCAAAGACGAGAACAGTCTCAGTTTTGCGAGAAAAGCTGATGGCTCGTTTAAGTAGTTCAAAGAAAAGTCGAGAAAGTCAGTGGAACAAAACGGAATCCTTGAAATTGGGAGAGTCCCAAAATCGACCTCTGGAGCTGGAAGATTACAGAAGAAAATGGCCCGAAATTGAAGGCCCTTTGCTCACTTCTTATCAGGATCCAAACGATTTTGTGGTTTTTAGAAGGAATCGGAAACCTATGATAGTATTTCTTCATGGCTTTGGTTCTTCTGCAGAAATCTTCGAGCACCAACTGAATTATTTTTCCAGTTTGGGGTATCCATGTATTGCACCAGAAATATTGGGCCATGGAATGAGTTCCGCTCCTAATCGGTCTCGAGATTATAATTTCGAGAAGTTACTCAAGGACCTGGATTTGATTTTGCATCATTATGCATTCAAGCCTGGACAAAAATGCATTTTGGTGGGACACAATTATGGGTAAGTTCTAATGTTTAAATTAAAATGTTTTATTTATAGGCAATTTAACACTTTTAATATTAGCTTTAAAAATAGATATAAGGGAAACTCCCAAGAGCCAGCGACTAAAATTTTAACACTTTTTAATATATCTTATAGAAAATTATTGAACAAAAAATCACCCTGCTAGAAAGCTTTGCTTGTCTTTTTAATATGTTCGTTCGAAAAACATTTTAGAAATCCACCATTTCGTTGATTTTAATTATGTTCTTAAAAAACAATCTCGAGGTACCGTTTTCACAAGTCCTCTTTGAAGAATAGAATTGCCTTTGGTTAAAAAATAGAAGAAAAAGTTATTACTGTGCAGTTGGCTTGAATCCTTTTAGTAGGAATAAATATAGAAAATTCTATACTTTATATACTTTTTAATCGAACTGTAATTCAGTGACAGAATTTTGACAGAATGGTATGATGAAAAAGGGAGACCCTTCGTCTTCAGGCATATTACTATTCACTAAGTTAAACATTTTTTATTAAAAAACAGAAACCTGACCAAAAAAATTTTTTATTTCGATTAGAACTGTTCAAAGCAGAGTCATATTTTTGTCCAAAATCATTTTTGGAAATACAGTATTATTAATTTAACAAACAAACGGTTTAGCTTTCTAAGATATATAACACTTAGGTAAATATTTAGATATATTTGTAATACAATAAATTTATTAACAGAGTAATTGCTTCCTTGAAATTTATTTGAAAAAGGAAGAGTCGTTCGAAGAATTGGAAACATAATATACACTTAAACAATAATCGCAAATTGTTAAGTGATAACATCTACTCGTGCAATTAATTGTTCTACGTCATAGAAATATTTTCACTTTCGCACGTTTTGTGCGTGAAAAAATGCTGCCGTTTATTGAATTAGTATGCAAGATTAATAAGAAAAATTAGAGTTTTAATTAGTTATTAAGTTTATGAACCCTCTGACAAGGAGTTATATATTATTCAATATGCGTGAAAGACTTCAGACTTTTGATTATAGTCTTCCTTTTTGTATTTATATTTTATTATTAGTAATTAATATGAACTCAAAGGAATATGCAATTTTTTGCTAATACAAATCTTGACCAACATTTTTTGTTTGGTATGGAAGTTTATTATTAAATGCCTTAAATTTGGCGTTCTTATAGTTTTCTTTTATCGGTTCAAATTCCGAATTGTTTAATTTTGAAAGCTTCAATTTCAAATCATTTAATTATGAGCACTATTATAATTTTATATGATTACACTTCATGCATTTGTTTGAAATTTTTAAAGTTCCGTTTTTGAATTATGTAACTATGAGTTAAAACTTATTTATACTTGAAGGCTTGCTATTTCCAAATATTTATTCCTGAAAGCTTTAAATTTTGAATGTTTTCGACCTCCTGAATGTGATTATATTTCAAGCTGCTTATATTTATATTACATCATATTTTTGAAATATTTGAGATAATATACTTTAACAAAATAATAATGTTCTAGTCTAAATAAAAATTTGTCTCCCACGTTTATTCAAATGTATTATTGAGGCAAATGCTACTTTGAAGATAAAGGTAAACGTGACTAGAAATATTTGTATCTTTTGCCTTCTTAGAATTTAGAACATTGGGTCCCCATTTTTTCTATTGCGTTTCGAATCCCGTATTTTCACCTCAAATGATGGTACAAAAGCTTAGGAAATAAAAAGATTCTTAATAATTTGCCGCACCTCGCACATGTCTTGAATTAAAGTACCTACCTAATTTCATGCCGTAACATTTCTTTAATAAAGAATCATATACTGAAACAGTAAAACGAATTGAATTCATTCATTTATTTGAAAGAAATAATAAATTAATAATAATTATATATTGATAATGAATAAATTCACTGTTTTTTAAATTTTAGGTGCTCACTGTTACCGCAGTTTTTAATTGATCAAGTTTAGTTTAAAAACTGCATACCAGTTAGTATGTTATGATAACCGGTTTGACATGTCTGATTCATTTAGGTTCATATTAATTTTCAACATTATTGCAATATAACTTTCACCCAATAAAAATATATAAACTGGACTATTCTGATGGACTAATTTCAGTTATTTTTCTATGATAAAAGAAATAATCGTCTTTCAATCATTTTATAAAGATAAACTCTGAAATATATTTATCATTCAGCAAAAGTCAATAAGTTTCTGACGGAATAAAGTCATCAAATAATCTACGGCTGTTGATTCTAAAAACTTGTTGAACGATAAATGAATTCCTTTTGATTTCTCCGTTTTGTGACAGCCTACACTTGTATCTTATCTATGGGTGTCTGGAGAAAAAATGCGTTGAAGTTTCTACAAAGGTGTGTCCATACCGGAACGATGTGAAAACGCGGGGTGCAGAGATTTCAAGAACATTGCACTCTGAAAAATGCAGACTACATACTGCTTGTCACAAACATTATATACATCTGGTCTGTCCTTTACAGTCACACATGTCACCATATTTTATGCTTAATGCAGCGGCAGGCACCCAAGTAGAACAAGAATCTCATAATTATTTTTAGACACTGTCCCAAATCTAAAACGAGATTTAATTATTTAATATACGAAAAGATAGGTGACATCTTTTCTGGTTTTCTAAAGATATCGTTTTTAATTAACCTAAGTATCAAAATTATTAGTATTAAGACCATGTGATGAGTGGGTCACGTGACTAGATTCCTACCTTACCACCACTTTTTTTATTTCCCAACTTATTATCACACGAAACGCCACATCGAGTTGAAAATTTGGAATACTAAACAAGAAGCACTAAGAATGTTGGGTCTGGTCCTAAATTTGTATAATTATGAAAAAAGTTTTTTGTTGTAAATAATTTGTTTTGCTTTTTTCAAAATTATTAATATTTAGAACCAGACCCACCTTTCTTAGTGCTTCTTATTTAATATCCCGAACTTTCAACTCGATGTGGCGCTTTGTGTGAAAATAAGTTGGGAAATAAAAAAAGTGAGGGCAAGGTAGGAATCTGGTAACGTGACCCACACGATACATGGCCTTAAGGTCCATAATATATATTTTTGTTCTGCATTCATAAAAAAAATAAGAAAATAAAAAATATTTTTATGTTTCGTCCCAAGCAATACAAAGGCAATACAAGGCAATACAAAGGCAATACAAGGCAATACAAATCAGTCATGCCTTAGACATTACGTTTTATAATTTAATTGATATAAGTTCCATTGTAATGTTTATTTTTCAAAAAATGTTATGTTTGTAAATTTTGCAGTTAATATTATAATGTATTTCAAACACAGATAGGGACTGAAACGTAATATAAAAAAAAATTTCGCTTGCTTTAGGATCAGGTAAATTAAAAACAATTAAATTTCTTTACAATTTTCGGCACACAATTAGTGAATTTGATTAAATCCGTAAAAACTACATATAATTTCTTATAGGGATACAATTTACAATTGAAAGTGTTATTGTTTGGCTAATATCGCAGTTATAAAATTCTATAAGGTTTTTTAACTTTAATTTTTTTATATTTTATTAAATTAAAATATACTGAATATTCTGTTCTTATTATAAATTATTTATGTGAACGTAAAATTTTTTCAAAATCACACTGTATTAAAAATAGAAAATTATCAACTAATAGTTTAAGTACAAAATACAGTAATAATGCATAGTTATTAACAAATATTTTAGTAGAAGAATTCAGTAAAAATACAGTTATGAAAAAGCGGTTTAGTTGAAACATTCTTTAAACAAATGTTTAGAAACACAAATTTGCTAAAAAAAGCTTTTCTTTAATTGTTTTGTATAGAAATTTTCATTAATATATATTTTTTAATTCTTAAAAATTATAATGTAATTAATTTTGTTATTACTAAAAATTATTTATGTGGAAGTATTTTTTTTTCAAATTCACACTATAGTAAAAATACAAGATTATAAAGAACAATGTACTTGAATAATTATGTAAAAATCCATTAAAAATTGTTTGTAACGTACATTTGATGAAAACATTTACACTTTAGTGAAAAGTTAAATTTTTTTTTTAACCTAGTAAAGAAATCTTTGAAAATGGCTTATACCGATTTACATTTAAAAACCCCTTTCCCTGAATTCCTTGTAAACAAATTTTTAACTCAACAAATGATTTTTTTTATTTTAATTTAAAATGTAATACATTTTCTGCTATTATCAGAAATTATTTCAGTGAAAGTAATTTCTTTCCCAAGATCAAACTGTACAAAATTATCGAAAAATTGCTGTTAAAGAATTCTTTAAATATTCTTCAAACCTTTTTTTTCAGGACATACATTTGATGAAACATTGCGTTTCAGATTTTATGAGAAAGGTTTTATTTAATTATTTTGTAATGCGAAATTTCATTAATTTTTTTTATTTGAAAAAATTAAAATGTAATTAATTTTCTGTTATCATTAGAAATTATTGATATGAAAATAATTTTTGTTTCAAAATCACACTGTTGTAAAAATACAGAATTATCAGAAACATTAAACTTTAATAATTATTCAAACATTTAAATATGGTTTACGGCGTATGTTTGATAAAGACATTTACATTTTAATTTAAATATAAATTATTTTTAAAAAATTGTAAAAAAAAGCCTTTAAAATGGCTTATACCGATGAAAATTTGATAAAAATCTTTTTCTTTAATTCTTTGTAAAAAATGAAAAAAAAATTATTCCTATAATTATATGTAAAAATTTGTTCCCAAAATCAAACTACAGTAAAATTACGAAATTATCGGAACATTGTTGTTGAGGGATTCTTCAAATATTCTTCCAACTTTTTTTCAGGACGTACATTTGATAAAAACATCAAGATGCGCGTTAGCTAATCGGCGCCAAGTACTGATTTACGATGCAGTAAAAATAAAAAATCAACAATAATTGTAGTTAAAGAATCGTTAAACATTTTTTTTAATTTCTTTTGCAGTGACGTGCATTTTATGAAAATATATGTTTTGTCTGCTGTTTTTTTGTACAAAAAATTCATTCAGAAAAACTTCATTATTCTTGAAGAAATTAATGTTTTTAAATTTCTCAAATTTTTTCCTTTAATTGACCGACTAAATAATCATTCACAACGTAACAGAGATTAGATTTTATTAATTATCAAGTTAAATGAGCTAAAAATATTTAAATTGGTAAAAAATACTTTTATTTACACGGGTCATTCTAAAATAACTTCGGAATTCTTGTCCCACGCTAACTTGTAGGCTTGATGTTTGAAATATTATGTTTATTGTTATTTTTTATTTCAGTAAAAGGTGTACTAAATCACCTAAACTATAAGAATCAAGAAAACTATGCGGAACATTCGAAAAATTGGTTTTAATCATTTAAATTATTCAAATATCTCGTTTTCTTTACGATATAAATTTGGTATGTCTATATTATGTTAAATTTTCCATTTGTGTTTGTTGATTTGGGACAAACTGCAGAAAGATGTCTGTCAATTGCTCCGGGGGGGGGGGGGGGGGGGGGGGGGGGGGGGGGGGGGGTAAAAACCCGGGAATTTTAAAGTCCTGATTACTAAACCTGCTGATTATTATTAATGTGTTCAAAGAATATAAATATACATTATTCTGTTTATATATGAAATCAGGAGATTATTTTACATATGCTTACTATATGTGAAATTAAAAATATAAAATTTTCTCAAAGTATCTATCAGGGGAAACATGAAAAAGTATCTATGAAAAAATGTTTACATTCTTAACCAGTTTTATCTAGATCTGTACAACAAAACTGTAATTTCAAAGTAAAATTTTAAAATATGAATATTTTTTATGGATATACATGCACACGATGTATTCGAGAAGACACATTTTTTTACAACAACTGAGTATCGGATAGCGAAAGCGGGTTAAAAAAATCATCGGAGCGAACGATCAAGTATATTATAATAATTATATCGCTTTATTAAATCTTTATATGATTATATCCGATACAGTTTCCGTCTTTCTTGTTTTTGTTTAACTTGTTTTTTACCGAATCTTTTTAAACTGATTTTTTCTTCGAAGCTTTTTGTATGCCGCAATTGCTATTGCCTATGGAGACCCTCGTCTAAAGTTTTACAAAATCTAATTGATGATGTTCGAAACATATGTATAGAAACAATCATTATCTCATTGTGTTTCAAAAAATGGACTTATCGCGCACCGATCGAAAATTATTGAAAAATTGCATCGGATTGAATCTGATACGAATTTGGGAATGTTTTGGATTGTTGCGAAATGATTTGCCACCCGAGACTTTCGCAAGGAAAATTAAATAACAATGTTTAAAAACGTACATTAAAAAAATGTATTGCAAGAGAGTAGGACACTAAGAGAGGAAATCTTGTTGAGTATAAACGAAGCGACCTACGCCTCTTGACGCCTTAATAAGGAGACAATGAAGCCCATTTATTCTCGATTGGTCGCAATATGTCTTGTAGCTCGGAGCCACAGCGATTAATAAACTGATTCCAGTGGGCCAGCTGATGATTTCCATCGAGTGTATATAAGTTATGCGTGCTGGAATGAAACGTCCCTAACTGATGAATCCTTTTTGTTTTGCTCCCTTTTAGATGCAGCTTCGCAACGGCCTTGGCCTGCAAGTACGAGAGCAGCATCCATCAACTGGTGCTAATATCTGGTGGAGGACCGACACCCTTGTCACCTCCAAGTAGTGAGAGTGCTGGCCACTGTTGTCTCAGGGCCACCTTGACACCTTTTCTTGTGTGTGGACTTCATCGAGACATCCTCTATTCAGCGAGGGGACGTCAACATCCTTATTGTGGTTCCGAACCAGAGGAACAATGGCCTTCGCACATGAAATACGTATTAAATGGGATGGTCTGGCCGGAAGGCGATTACGTTTTCCATAGAAGGATCTGTACACCGACGCTTTTAATACATGGACTCAGGGATAATAAGGTGTCGCTCGTGCAGGAATGTCAAATGGAAAGAGTAAGTCCCTAACTTTGGGCTAATGAGATTATTGTGTTTATTAACTTATTCCTCTTCTTCAGGGTGGCCACTCAAACTCCAAAGAAAAATATTCAGACTATTTCCCGGCTTTCCCAGTCAAAAATTACATTTTTCCTGATTGACTTTTAAACTTGTGTAAAAATAATGATTAAATAGTGTTTTATTATATAAAATTTGAAAAGAATATAGCATTTTAGAAATTCAAGTTAAAATAAATAATGTAAATGATTGTAAAAGTGATTTCAGACTTCACAACCAAAAATGCTCTATAAACAGTGGAAATAAGGTGATTTATTTTTAAAAACTAGGTGGATACATTGTTTTAAACAATACACGGTGTGCTTGAAAGGGGTTTTGGATTTTTTTCTGGCATTTTAGATTTTCTTATAGGATATGTTGCGTTGACATAAAAAATTTCCGAATTATACTGCAAAAGACTCACAAGTCTTTCAGATTTGATTTTTTTCATAAGTAACCAAAAAGGGCCTTATTTGAAAAGGGCCCGACAAGTGAATCATCTTTTCAGCTTAAAATTGCATACAGAAAGTAGAAGTTTCAACCAAAAGAGATTACTTTTCTGCTAAAAGATGAATTATCAACCATAAAGTTGGATTTTCAACCAAATAGTAGAATTTTTAACTAAAAGTAATGAATTTTGAATGGAAAATAAAATAGTATACTTTTGAAATAAAAATAATGAACTTTCAACATCCAAAAAGAACAATTTTCTATCCAACAGGACAAATTTTTGACCAAAAAATATGACTTGTGAAGAAAATAGTTTAATTTTCAAGAAAATAATGAAATTTTCCACCAAATAGTAGATTTTTAACCAGAAGCGATGAATTATGAACCCAAAATATAATAATAGACTTTTAATATAAAAAGAATTAACTTTAAAAAAAATGAGTTTTTGAGAAAGTTGTTGAATTTTACACAACATAATTATATTTTTAACAAAACAGTTGAATTTGTAACCAAGAGATAAATTCCAGATCACAAATATTATAATAGACTTTTTAATTGAAAATAATCCATTTTCAACCATAAAAGATAAATTTTTTATCAAAAACGATGATTTTTCTACCAAAAGGTGAATTTTAAGTGCAAAAGGACGAAATTTCTATCCAAAAATACAAATGTTCAACAATACAGTTGGATTTTCAACCAAATAGTAGAATTTTAACCAAAAGAGAAGAGTTCTGAACGCAAAATAGAGTAGTAGACTTTTCCAATAAAAAGATTTAACTTTCAAAATCCAAAAAGATCAATTTTCTATCCACAAGGACGAATTTTCAACCTGAATCGGTGACTTTTGCAGAAAATAATTTAATCTTCTACAAAACAATACAATTTTCCGCCAAATAGTAGATGTTTTAATCAGAAGCCAGGAATTATGAACTCAAAATACAATAATACAGTTTTTAAATAAAAAGAATTAGCTTTTAACCCAAAAAAATGTTTTTAATCAAATTGTTGAATTTTGAACAAAATAATTAAATTTTCAACAAAATAGTAGAATTAGTAACCAACAGAGATGAATTCTGAAGGAAAAATATAATAGCCGATTTTTCCAATAAAACATATAAACTATCAACAACAAAAAAACTTTTCTAACAAAGGATTTGAACTGTCAATTAATTATTTAAATTTCAAAATAAGTAATTAAATTCCTAACCAAAAGAGATGAATTCTCAAGAAAGCAAGTAATAGTTGATATGAGACAAAAAAAATTCTATGGTAAATAAAAAAACCGTTGAATTTAACTGAAAAAGACAAGTCTTCTACCAAAAGATTAATTTTAAATCCAAATGGACCAATCTATCCAAAAAGATGAAATATTGACGAAACACATTCTTCACGAAAATAATTTAATTCTGAACCAAACATATATTAGTATACTTGACAATTTAAACTTATTAACTCTTAACCAGAAGTATTTGGATTTTCTTACTGGAATCTATTACATCAGTTCTTATGCGAAAAAATGAGAAAAGGGGGAAAAAATAACTTTTTTGAAACCATGAAAAAAGGAGGAATTGTTTAAAAATGGGAATAGAGAAAAGAATATGAAGTATGTTATTTAATAAACCGCAGTACAAATTTTGCCTATTTTGTCGATCGTAGTATAGGAGATGTTCGCATTGTTGTGATCCACGATCTAAAATATAGATTTTCAATCTATTTCAATTTTCAATCAATGACTATAGTGTGAATGGAACATTGATTTTGGAAAAAAGCATAAACTTTAAAATCTTAAATATGAAATAATATTCGACATTTTAACGGGCATGTTTTTTCAGGCACTGATCAGAATTCCAAGCACATTTTTTGTTTATTTGAAGAGGTGAAACGATATTTATTTTTCAATTAAAAAGGAATCTGCAAAATTCCCGCGTTTCAAAAAATTTTCCTACTATTTCAAGAATTTTTACATCAAATTTTTCTCACTTATTTTGTTATCATTCCACTAACATAATATTAAAACTTTTAAATTAGGTCGTTTTTTCCATTACAGCGTCAAATTTTATTGTTGAGGAGAAATAAATTTTAAAGGATTTTACTTATACTTTATATAAAATCTCGACAATAATGTGATAGAAAAAGTGATATTTCTTAAGACATTCTTTGTAGAAAAAATTTTGTTTCTTTGGCGGAAAAAATTCTGTATCGTGTATTTTTTTGTCATAAAACGTGAATTTTATTCGTTCAAGAAAAAAATCATCTCTTCTCTCCAAGGCGTAGACAAATCTATGACGAATCTTGAAAAAATATTAAAAGAAAGAAAAACAGTAGGGTTTTTTTGAATAAATGTACTTTAAATATTTTTAGATAAATTGCCGAAAATTTTCTAAAGGATTTCGAAAAAGACCATAAATTGTGTATATCAGAACCAAACAAGTATAAATATCTATATCAAATTTAAAAATATCACTCTTTGAACAGAAATGTTGACCATTTTTTGGTAATTTTCTTTTTCAATTTTTAAAATTAAACACTCATAACCTTGGCAACAAAGATCTTCGCTAAATCGGTAATATACGTGTGGTCTTACTGCTTTTGAAAAACAACATATTTAAGTGAAAAATTATTTGAAATTAATGATTCAAAATTTATATAAAAAATGTTATGAACAAACAATCCAATTTTTGCTCCATCTAGAATTGTTGAAATTTATGTTAAAAAATATTATAGTTGGTGTCTAAAAAATTGTCATAATTAACACAGGGTGTCCGCTGGACCGGGTAACCGGAAAATGACCGGAAATTTTCGAAGACCGGGAAACCCAGGGAAATGATTATTTTTTCTTATAATTATATATATATATTTTTTCTTGATAATGATAATTATTTCTTGACCGGGAATTTTACGAATTTTAGAGAAAAAAAATTTGCACAAGTTTCATTTCAACAGTTTTGTAAATAATTGAAGTATAAACACAATTTTAATGATTCATCAATAAAATATTTCTAATTAAAAGTTTTAGGTCTTCCTTCACATTATTTTTTAAATTTAATTAAATAAATTAATATATTATTTTTATTAGGTTTCTTAGCCATTAAAAATTTCACTGTTTATTTAAAACGAGTAAATTGAATACAAATATATGCAAAAGTAAACACTTTGAAACTGAACTGTTTTACATAGAAAGCTTTAAATTTGTAGAATTTCGAGGAGCTTTTCAACTTTTAACGTTACAATTTGAATTGTTCTGTTTAAAAAATGTTTAATTTGCAAGTTAAATTGTTAAATTTTGACTTATAAATAGCAATTGAACACTTATTATCTGTAAACAAAGTTTGAATAATTTCAAGAGATATTTCGTACTTTTAAAAAGAATCAAAATTAATTAAAAACTTAAAATTTCTTCAAGTAATTAAAAGGAAGTGTGTTAACATTTTTATTTAGAACTTCTAAATACATTTTAAAATGACCGATTTTTCCTACAACTTTTGGAAAATCCTGCAAATTAAAAAATCCTTAAAGACTTCCAGGTTCTGCTTTTATCATTTTGAAAACCTCTTAAAATCTTTTTAAATTTTCTGTTGCAATAATTTTTTAATCATTTCAAGTTCTAAATTTAATTTTGATATTTTTTAAACTTCTAAATATCTCTTAAAATTACTCTAATTTTTTCTGTAAATAATAATTGTTCCTATTATTATATATAAATTCAAATTTTAAGGTTTTTTTTTCAATTTGCAGGATTTTCTAAAAGTTGTAGGAAAAATTCAATTAATTTACAAATATATTTAAACGTTTCGAAAAAATTTCAACATTGATTTTAAATTTGCAAAAATATAAAACCACTAGATTTTTCACTATTTTGAAATAAATTTTTTAAGTTTTTGAAGGATACTTAACTATTTAAAAAGAAAATAATTTAACTTCTAACTTGAAAAATTGCTAAGTTACAAAGAAAATTATTTTTCATTTTTTAATTTGTCTAGCTTAGAATTGCTTAAAAAATATTATTAAAATTTTTTTAAAAGTTTATTGCTTAATTCTTTAATTTAGAGTATTGAAAATGTTAACGTGGATTTACATATTTTTAATTTAATCTGAATCTTTGAACTCTATAATTGATAAAAGTTCTAAATTTTGCAGTTATCTACATTTCATTTTAAAAATTTCAATTGAAAAGTGTTAGTACCTTCCATTTCATACATGTAAATTTAATTTTTTGTTTACTGTTTATTACTTTAAATGGAAAAATGTTTAGAATAGATTTCGATTTTTTACATTTCATTGACCGTGAAAAATGTTTGCTAACCGGGTAAAAACCGTGAAATGACCGGGAATTTTTTGCTTCGGTTAAAACGGCCACCCTGTAACAGTTATGATTAACCATAACAATTTTAAACACAAGTATTCCCACTAAATAAAAAAAAAATTAAAGTGATTTTCGAAAATAAAATATTTTCATTGGTAACAACAAATTTAAAAAAAAAACAGGCCTATTTTGGAATTTTTCTCTTTCTCGATTTACAATATGTATATTATTTATCAAAAGGAAATACTGATAATAGCTTACATTATACAAATCTATCCACATAAAAAACTATTCTCGTATTCGCGAATTTATGCTTGTACAAACCAGAGATTTGTGATTTCCTGACAACTTTTAAATCAAGTAACTCAATCATGTAAAAACTTCATTCAAAAAAATATTCCTATTACCATAATTTATAGACGCAATTTATAGATGCAATGCGAAAAAATCTTATTTCCGCCTTCTAAAAAATGGTTAATTCTTTAATATTTGTTTAATTTAATTGGTCTCTAACGTTCAAACCTAAATAAACTGAAATAAAATATAAAAAATCAAATATTTTACCTCTACTTTGTTTAATTTTTGTTTTCTCATTCCTTTTAGACCATGATGAAGGCATTCCTTGAAGCGATGCCGGCAGCTGGTCACATGCCAATGACAGATTGTCCTAACCAACTGAATCACATGATTCATTGCTTCATAGATCTCTGGAAGAACAAAAAGTGGTGACAAGAAGGAAGTGTAACATAAGGGGAAAGAAGAGAAAAAGATCAAATAACAATTCACGTTACTGTATTGATATTAGGTTCCACGTGTTCTTTGCTATTCATCGAAACGTGAACGACTCTTGAACAACGATGGACGACGATGTAGATAGATAGTAGTTTAGATATTTTTTTATACGATCTGATATAATACTCCTTTTAATATCCTGTTTTTACAAGCGTGCGAAATCATTTAGAATTCCGAACTAAAACACTGACACTCAGTTCCTCAACCTAGTTGGAAACTTTGTGTGACGAAACCCGTGAAAACACACCTTCGATCTAGAAATCTAGACTTAAAATACTTATATAAAATGCCTCGAAGTGCGCACGTTGTAAGTTGTACCAAAGACGATTTGCATAATGTTTATACTTTACGATCTTACAGCACTGACTAATAAATTATAAATTATTAATTTACAAAAACTGAGTTTCCTGAAATGATTCGAAAGGACTATGACATTACAGCCTGTTAGATCGATAATTCCGAGAGGAAAGTTAGTCAGTCGCTTCTGAGTACGATTTCTGTCCAAGGAATGGGATCGAGACTAGCTGTTCAAAAGTCGCTGATTGAGCGGATTATCGGGAGACTTCATCCATTCCTTCCTTAGAATTTGTTTTAACTGACTGAGTCTCAATGTTGGATTTTGTTCTTTAATTATCGGCATCATCCTTTCCTCGAATGCCGTATAAGCAGCCTTAACTCTTCTTTCTGGATGTTTATCCACTTCTGCGGACTTGACACTACAATAAATAGATTTTTAATAATTAGAATTATTTTATAAATTTAACTATCAGGATGCCTACTGGGCCGGTTCACTTTCCAACTTTTCTTTATGATTGAATTTTAATAACCGAAAAAATTTGCCCGTTCATACGAAATTTCCACCTGAGCATTTTTTTTATCGGACAATACCTTCTGTTCGTTTTGTGGATTTGAAATTTCAATACTTAAAAAAATTTCTATTGATTCCAAAATTATGACGAATTTGTTATACCTACAGTTTTTGGTGGTGAAATGTAATAAAAAAAATTTCAATTAGAAATTTCTTGAGTATTAAAATTCGATCGAAAAAAAAGTTGGAAAACGAACTGGTCTAGTAATAGGAAATCCGGGAAATAAAAAAAATGTTCTTCTTTTCTTTGTAAGAAAATTTGAAGCAAGGAATTTGTAAAAATCACTGAATTCATAACGAGATTCAGGGAATGATAATAATCATTAACTCTATTATTTCAAATTCCGATTCAAGGCAATATTTGAAGTTTAAACTGAAACTATTCAATTCTAAACACTTGCAATATTAATATTTTACCATATGGGCCATTCCAAAATAGATCGTCTGAACGTGGTTTGCGAAGTAATTTAAAGAAATTGATTTATTATGAATTTAACTTTAGGCATCAAAGAAACTTGTTGAGTGAAAACCGAAACTAGGCATTAACGATTTTTAAAAAATTAGGGAATTTTATTGGTCAGGGAAAAGTCAGGGGTTTAGAACATTTTTTTTTGCAAAAGTCAGAGAATATCTATCATTTCAAATAATTTTTTGAGCAGAATAAATTTGAAATTTTTCAATTTTATTTTGAAATTATTTTATTCCGTTTTCTAACAATTTTAGTTTAAAAACATCACAAGTTTAAGATTCTGGTCTTTAATTATTAATGATCAGGGATATAGGAACATTGGTCAGGGTAAAGTTAGGTGTTGCAGTCTTTTTCAGGTAAAAATTTAACTATTTGTTTTTTAAAGTCTTAAGTTTAAAAATTCATTCTTTTTTTTAGTAAAATTTCTCCTTTCTTGTATAAAAATGCAACCGTGGTTGAAAATAAAAAAGTTTTATTGATAAGTCAAGCTTTTTATTTAAAAAATCAACTGTTACGTTGAAAATTGGTTTTTTTTTTGTTGCAATTCGAAGTATCTTCGTAGAAAATTTACTTCTTATTTAAAACATCTATTTTTATATTGAAAAGTTAAAGTAAAGACTTTTTCAGGTGAAAAATCAAGCATTTTTGTTGTTGAAAATTTGTCTTTGATTTACAAATTCATCTGTTTTAGTACAAATTTCATCTTTCTTGGATAAAAATTCAACTGTTTGCTTGAAATTAACTATTTTGTTAATAATTATTATTTTTTGCTGAAAATTCATACTTTCTCGTTGAAAATTCAATTTCCTTTTGGCTTGAAGGTTCAACAACTTAGGTAAACTTTTTTTTCATGACTGAAAAATGTTTACTTGCTGAAAATTCGTTTTTTTTGTTGAAAAATTCATTTTATTCAAATGAAATTTCATTTTTTTTGTTGAAATATCAGCTATCACACTTTTCTGTTGAGCATTCATCTTTTCAGGTACAAAATTAATTATTGTGTTGAAATTTCCACCCCGAAACGTATGTATATCTTATTATTTCTCGAGGCCATAATTTACATAATAAATTTAGTTTATATTAAATTTCAAGTTAAGCAATAACCAAGAAAGATTGAAAATTTGACTTATTTTTTAAGAAAAATGTTCAGTTTTTCAATCGTTTCGAACCGCATAAAAAAACTTTATGGGATGAGCGATGGTTGGACCATCTGAAGACATCCAGTAAGTTTTAGATTTTTCTATTTTATATCTTGGGACATATTCAATTTAGAAAATGAAGAATTTAACCAAACTCGCGTATTTCACCAGCCTGTTTTACACATAAAGATATGTCGAATTTTTAATTTCCATTGAAATTATCAATATCAGGGACATATTTTTAGAATAAAGATGAATTTTATTCATTTAACATAATGATGACCGAGAAATATTAAGGTGAAAACCTAGAAATTTGACATTATGAAGTAGTATTTTGAATTTACTTTCTAAAATGAAATTTATACTTAAATTAAAATATATTCTTGCCGAATGTAAATTTAATTCTGTGAATGATAATATAATTTTGATGAAATTAAATTATTTAGCGTATTCCCCAAAAATAACAGTATTTTGTGAAGTAGTGCATATATAAGGACTTCTAAAATAAGAAATTTCAAATCTAAGAACGTCTAGGAACATTATTTATGTCAAACTCTTGAATTTCAAACTTTTAAAGTTGAAGTTTAAAAGTGTTTTACTTCAATAATTTTTTATTCAAACCTGATTCAAGTGCTCAATAATTTACATGTATAAAATGGAAGCTTCTAAAAACTTTTATACCGAACAATTTTTAATTTAATGCAGTTAAACTTAATATATATTTTTTTAAAACTTTGATTAATTGTAGATTTAAAAGATTCAGATTCAGTTCCAAAAACATAAATCCACGTTACCATTTTCAATTTTTTTAAACTTTGCACTTCTTAAATTTAAAGTTAAATTATTTTTATTGTAAACAGTTTCAGAATCCTTAAAATGCTTCCAAATTTTATTTGAAAATCTTGAATCATCTGCATGTTGTTTTACATTTTTTCCAAATTTCTAATTTACTTTTGAAATTTTTTCAGAACCTCTAAACATTCTTAAAAATGATTCCAATTTTTGCTCATTTTTTTTAATTCTGCCCAATTAAAAAAAAATGTCCTTAAAATCTTCCACATTCAATTTTGATAATTTGGTCAATCTTTCTAAATATTTTTGAATATTCACTTAAAAATAACTTTTCGAAATAAAAAATCATTTTCAATTTTTGTAGGAAATGTTTTTTATTCTTCTGAAGCCTTTCAAAATTCTTAAAAAGCTTCTAAATTTTTAGTAGGACATCTGCCAAAATCTGTATTTTGTTTTGAATTAGTACACGCAGACACTTTGTTTAAATTATTTTAAATCATTTCAAATTTTTAATTGAATTTGAATATTTCCAAAACTTCTAAATATTTCTTCAACTTGAATTCTTTCTAAGAATAATATATATATTAAATTGTTAGTTATATATCAAAATTTAAAAATTTGACTTACAAATAAATTATTTTTAACTAGAACAATTAAAACTGTAACGTTCAAAATTTAGTTTTTGTTATTAAACTATAATCACTGATTTTAAATCAACATTTAGACATCTCTAAATATTAAGTAATTCTTATTTTTCTGAATTACAAAAAATCAAATTGAATGGTTTAAAAATTGAATATAATAGACTAAAATACTATGTGATTTTAATAAAAGCTTTTAATTATGAATACATTATTTTGAATTTCTGTTATAATTGAAAATAGTTTATAAAGTTTCAATCGGGCGTTTACATTTGTTTAACTAATAAGACTTTTCAACTGAAATAGTTTACATAATTTTTAACGTTAGGAACTGTAAATTATAAAATTGCGAACTGATTCTGAATCGGATTGTAAAATCAATTATTATTCAATTTATAAATCTTAAAGAACAGTTCAATTTTAAAAATCATTATTACTTTATATTCACAGTTGATCAAATAAAAATATTTTTCAAATCTAAAATCTATAATTTCAAAAGCGGCTAATTTTTAATGGCTTAGGTCTTTAAAATTGCATTTTTAAATTCTTTAAATTAAAATGTACACTTAAAAATTGAAATTTAATATAAAAAATGTTTCTATGTGGAAGATTTTCGAAATACGCATTCTAAACTGAATGATATCATAATTGAAAAAGATAACAATTTAACTATAAATTAAAAAATGGTTGAAATCACAGTTGGACAGATTTTTTTCTATAAATTTGTAAAATTCCCGGTCAAAAAATAAATTTAATGGCATTTCCTGGTCTCATGAAATTCCCGGTTTCCCGGTCCAGCGGCTACCCCCTGTCAAAATTTGAGTGGCCATATTCTATATTACCTCAAGACTGAAAGAGCTTCGTCGATTCCATGAGCCGTTTCTCCCTCGAGGATGATTCTATTAAGATTTTCTTCGATCGGCTTTTCTTCTTCTTTCTTCTTTCCAGCGACTTGATTCCGCTTTTCTGTTTCTGCCATAATTTCCGCTCTGGTCAATTTCGCCAAAGGTTGTTTTCCACCTATTTTTATTGTAGACAATTCTTTCTCCAACAGAGCTTTAGCATCTGCTTTCTTTTGCAGTTGTTCTAGACGCTTTTTCTCCTGTTCCTCCTATGTTCAGAATGTGCAAAATTCATGTTACGAAAATTCTTCATAATTTGCGAAAAGGTTTCTGCGACGAAAGGTATTCTCTGATAATATAATATGCAATTTTTCGCTGTTTTCAAGAAAATCGACGTTGAAATATTCACTACAAGCTATATAGAGTTTGGCGAAACATAATTTAAATCGTCTGATATCTCTGGAAGTAGCGCCCACGGCTTCATACCAGAAAGTTGATATAAATGTGATTACTTCGAGGCGTCCTAACGGTAGGGTAGTGGGTACCAACGCACGCGACACGACTTGACGGTACTTAACCACAAATAAAAGCAATAAAAAAATAACTGAGAAGTTAGCGCTAGAAAGTCTTGCTCGCGTAATTGAGCAAGATGAGGCTAGAAGTTGGCCAAAACTAAAAGGTGCTCACTCACTTCATCAAATCATGAAAGTTCTATCTCGGGCGAGCAAAGCATGAAGGTTGCCACTTCTCGCGTTTAGATTATAAGCGAGAAGTGGCACCTTCATGCTTTACTCGCCCGAGATAGCACTTTAATGTTTTGATGGAGCGAGCGAGCACCTTCTAGTTTTGGCCAACTTCTAGCTCCATCTTGTTCAATTCCGCGATCTAAAACTTTCTAGTTCTTACTCCTTGGTTAGCTTTTTATTGTTCATATTTTTGGATAAGTATCATCTAGTCGATCGCGTGCGTTGGCATCCTATCGTTAGGACGCCTCGATTTGTATTCATAATGTTTATCAATTATTTTTAAAATTAGAAGTATGATTGAGGATGTTTAAACGAAAAATTGTTCATTGAAAAAAAAAAATAATATCCTCCAGATGAAGTCGTTTTGTTTACTAATACGCTTAAAAAGAACTTGTTTTTCTAAAAACTCATCGTTTTCTGATAAAATACGTGCTTTAAAAAACCTTGTTCATACTTACGATTTCGAATATAATTTTTAAACAATATTAATAGAATTAGTAACATTTATAAAATATAAATCTGCTTGCGAAAAAATATGTTCAGCTTTTCCGTGAAGAGCATTACAAAAATTCTTATAAGCATCATTTTAAAAGATTATTTAAGGAACCTATAACATTTTAACAAATAAACAATCAAATAAAAAAAGTGAAGGTAGCAAGAATCGAACACGCAGCTTTTCCGCTATGAGGCGGAACCGTTAATGCCTGAGATGCCGGCCTATTTAAAGTATGTTTTGTCAAACTCTATATTGCTTATGGTGTATAATTCAATGTAGATTTCCTAGAAAACGGAAAAAAATATATATTACTTCTTTGGGAAATTCATACTCGATTTTCATTACAAAAATTATGAACTGAAGATAAAATTTAAAATTGCCGGTCTTCCGTTGTTAGTAACAACACTTTTGCGTTACCTGCTTTTGTTTTTTCTTTAATAGTTGTTTGTCGTCATCCTGCCAGGCTCTGTCTTCGGCTTCTTGTGCTTTTTTTGTGTTTTCAGCTTCTTTCGCGGCTGCTTTTCGAGCTCGAGCCACTACAGCCTTGCTGTTCTCGCCTACGAATTTTTTCGGCATTCTTGGTCTGCAAAAGTGTTATTAATTAATTTTGTCAAAAAAAATAGTCCGGTATCAGTACAAAAAGAGCTGCCTTTAGGTAACAGGCCACCCTTAGACCTCACGGCTGTCAAAACAAAGAATTTACCGTTCATAATCCTCTATAGGATTATTTTGATGTCGTGACGGATTTTGAAGTTTCTTTTACAGAAATTCTCAGAATAATATTTATGATCCGCACTCTTCGATTTTCCAATCTAATTTTATGCGCAACAATATAATGACAAAATTAGCAATCTTAAGTAATATTATTTTTTATCTAAAAGAAAATTGATTTAAATGCACTCGCTATTGATTAGAACTCAACCATACTTGTCACACAACAGAGCAAAATATTGCAAAATAAATGAATTTTGAGAAAGATACCTAAATTTTCCACTAAAAAATATGATCTTTTTACAAAAAATGGAATAGTTAAACTTTCAGTAGAAAAAATTAATTTTCAAAGGACATGAGATTTTCAACAAAATAGTTCAATTTTCAACCAAAGTGATAAATTTCTCAATAAAATTATGAATCTTTGACTGGAATAGTTATATTTTAAACCAAAAAGAAGAATTTACAACTAAAAAGATGAACATTTAACTGGAACACTTGAGTTTTCAACCAAAAAGATAAATTTTGAAACAAGAATATTAAATTTTAAATAAAAAGATTAATTTTCTATCGAAAAATACAATTTTGCAACAAGATACTGGAATTTTAAAACAAAATAGTTGAATTTTTAATTAGGAACACAAATTTTCAACAAAAAATGGAATCTTTAAATGAGATCGTTGAACTTTCAAATTAAAAAATTAATTTGAACTAAAAAAGATAAATTGTCCAAAAAAACTTGAATAATTAAATTTAAAGTTAAAAAAATTAATGCTTTACCAAACAGATGAATTTTCAACTATGCAATTTTCAATTGGAATAAGTAAAATTTTCAGTTTAAAATATCGCTTTTAACAAAAAAAACCAACTTTCAAATAATAGTTACATTTTCAAAGAAAATGATGAATTTCCAAATAAAATTGGTAAATATTTAAATTGCATATTGAGTCATAAACCAGAGATGAATTTTTAACTAAAATGATGAATCTTTAACTAGAATAAATGTATTTCTGACCAAAGAAATTAGTTTTTAACCAAGAAGATTAATTTCTACAAAAAAAAAGAATTTCTAACTAAAAATGATCATTTGAAAAAAATTGAATAATTAAACTTTAAGTCAAAAAATGAATGCCCAACCAAATAGATCAATTTTTAACTACAGTTATGAAATATTCAACTGAAATAATAGTTATATTTTCAGTTTAAAAAAAATCATTTTCAACCAAATCAAACAGCTCATTTTTCAAACAACTAAATTAATTTTTATTTAAAACAATAAATCATTTTAAAAAAATCATTTTTATAAAAGAGTGTAACTTTCAACTAAAGAGTTTTATTTACAATCTAAAAAATGAATGTTTAATTAAAATGATAATTATTTATCTAGAATAGCTGAATTTTTAACCGAAAAGAAGAATTTTCATACAAGAAGATTAACTTTCAAAGAAATAGATAATTTTCTACAAAAAAAGTCGATTTTTTAACAAAACATTGAGATTATCTGAAAAATCTAAGATCCATGAAGCGTGAAATAGTAAATAAATTCTCAAAATAATGAACACACTTGTATGTACGGCAACTTCAGATAAAGTAGAAATTACTTTTCTAAATTGATCCAAATGATTAAAATACTGAAAACTTGAAATTTGCTACGATCAGAAGTAAAATTCCGGGTTTTAAAAATAAATTCCCAGTCTCCTGGTTTGTTAATTTTTTTTTTTACAAATAGTGCGATTCAAAAAAGCGTTCTTCACACCTGTGGGCCTGCGCGGACAAGGGCAGGACGCTAGAGAATGGTGGACGAGTACAGGTTAATAAATTATTTAAATGTATAAGTTAATTATTATAAACAATTTATGCAACTAAATACTTTAGTGTATCAATTTGTTGTAGAAGAAAATATTTTGTTTGAAAATCATTGTAATATTTTATTAGAATGGACGAATGTAATGTAATTGTAATGTAGCGAAAAATTGTGATTATTTAAAAATCGATAAAAAAACTTATAAAGTGATCAAAAATTTTTCAATATATTAGGTGTTATGGGCAGACCAATTTACATAGTAGAAAAGTTAATGTTTGGATAATTGGTTGAGAAAAAAATTTTAATACAAAATTGCGATGTACTGGAATTAAAAAAAAAAGTTTTTCCGTCGACAAATGCGCGAACAATGAATTTGTTTATTAAAATTCTTGCAAAAATCATCAAATCTATCAAATCATAATCAATTTTGCTTCAATTATTATGAAGTTCCTAATTAAAACAAATGAAATAGAAAAAAAACTCATTTTTATGTCGATAAATTACTAAGTATTTCATATGCTTGTAAAATTGGTTTATAATAATAATAAGAGTAATCTTAAAAGAAATCTCCATTAAAATATAGTTTCCAAGTCAATTTTCTTGCAATACAACTTTAAAAAACGTTAAATGAGTGAAAATGATGAAAAACACACTTTCAAAAAATAATTTGTCTATTAAAATTGGTTCATTATACCATTATTGAACATTTTCAATTAAGTAATGTCACGCAATGAAGATTAGGCGATTGCAAAAATGTTTATATTATTGCCGAACACCAATCAATATTTGTCGGATATTTTAAACCAAAAACATTTTTTTTCCACTGTGCATCGTCCCGCCTTGAAAATTTTCCGCTTCTTATAGGTATTTTTCAATATCAGAATTGACAATCAAATACAAAAATGCAAGCAACAAAATACGTGTATTCTATTGATAATAAAAATTCCGAGCCACTGTATCAAGCCTAAAAATTTGCCACCAAGGCCTTTTTGTACTCTGATGTAAATACGGTGCTGAGTAGAAAATTTGGCATGATTTCTTCCTGATTGTATTTTATGTCAAATCATTTATTTTCTTCCTTCAAATTGGGAAACAACTCAAATGTCTAAATTTTAGTCTAATTTTATGAATGTGAACATCTTTCCTTTATTTGAAATTTTGCGGCAAAATTAGGTTGGTGCTCCTGTTGCGCAAGCGCATATCAGAGAATAAATTTCTGAAGTTTAAGGTTAAGAACACAGTAAATGGGTAAATGTTATTGGCGTTATTGGTAACATCAATGATACACTCTTATTGCGAAAAGTATGACAGTCTGATGATGAAGTTACACATTAATCAATGTCACTTTTTATGAGGAATTTATGCTTCTATACAAATAAAGCCCTACATGCTCATACGCAGTTAAACACAGTGCGAGAAATGCCCAAGTCGGGAAAGAAGAAAGGAGGGAAGTCAGAATCAGCGAAGCAAAATGACGTAAGTAAAAGTTAATTTTGGTACTTACTAGTCCGAGATTTAAAAAAATATATGAATTTTCGGACGTTCTCTGGCACAATCACCTGTTGAAGTGTAAATTTTGCATTTCCACGAACCGTATTGTGACTGCGATACGATCGTGTGGAACTCGTGAATCAGTCAAATCAGAAACTCCGCCTAGTCTGCCAACCTAGTAAAACTAAATCTCATATCGATCGGCCAAATGCTTTTTTTTTAATTATAGTTATAATTATTTATTTACAAAATAGTATTTCACAAACAATAATGTTAGAATGTAAAATAATGTTATTATATTGAGGGAGGGGGAATGTAGTAATAATAAATACCTCAAATGTAGATTAAAAACATAATGAACAAAATGTTAATACCAAATAACTCTTTTTAAATATTTGAATCTTTAAGTTAAAATTTAAAACGTTTGAAGTTGTTGAAATTTCGAACTAGTGCTGCGCAAACTTGAAGCACGAAGCTCTGTTTGGCCCTGCTATCGTAACTGAATTTCAAATTTATATAAAAAAGGACTGAATGATATGCGTTGAGTCTTTATTTCTTCTGCCTCAATCATTTGTTATGATGAATTAATCCAGATAAACATATTAACATGATATTTAAAAATAATTAATCGAAATAGGTTATATTTTCAGAAATAAACTCAACTTAAAGTGTATTATTTAAATTATATAATAAAATCTCAGTACTTTTTCTTATTTTTTACTGTTTTTCAACATATTAATATTAAAATTTTATTATTTTGTTAAAAGAAATTTTTAGATAAATTTATACATGAAAGTATAAAATATTTCCAATAATTATTAAGAAATAGCAGGGGTATTCAGAGCACATGACGCCGAGTATGTGAACAATTTGCAATAATTTTTGTTTATTCGAATTGTCAGCATTAATCATTTTTATTCTTCCGAATTACTATTATCCCATAATTTTAATATATCCGAGTTACTCTTTTACAGAATTTTTATTTTTCCGAATAATTTTTGTTTGTACAAATTTCCATTTGGAATCATTTTTATTTTGCCGAATAACCATTTTACATGCATAATTTTTATTCTTTCTAATTTTTATTTGCTACAATTTTCATTTTTCCAAATTACTATATGGTATATTTTTTGGGCAATTTATCATTTGCAATCATTTTAATTGGTTCGAATTTCTATTTGATATAATTTTCACTTTGGCCGATTATAAATGTCCGGACAATGCGTACACTAACTTTAATTTTTTCGAATAACCGTTTACCATAATTTTTATTTTTTAAATGATTCATAATTAAAGTAAAAAATTTCTGAACAACAACATTCTACGTTGGAAATACTTAAATTTAGATAATTTAAAACTTCAATCGGTAAAAATGTATAATTTCAAATGAAATACCTTAATATTTGAGCTATTTTTAATGGGTTTTTTGTTTCTTTTCGAATCTGCAGAATTCTTATTGTTTTTAAGTTAGAATTATTTAATTTCGTATGTTTAATACTTACACATTTGATGTTTGAAAGCCTAAAAGTAAAATGATATTAATTATTTTGATGAGTTCTCATTTTAATTGATTCCAATTGGAAACTGTAATTACCTACAATTTTGAATATTTTATTTTGAAACAATATAATGTATAAAAAACTCTTCATTATTTTTATTGCCCATTATAAACATTATAAGATTAATCTCTTTGAATAATGTAAAAAAAAACAAGATTTCAAATATCTGGAAAGAAAACTGCAGAAAAAAGTTTAACAAGGGTCAGTGTACGTCAGAAAGATCAGGATCTTTTGAAGT
Source organism: Belonocnema kinseyi (assembly GCF_010883055.1). Lineage (NCBI taxonomy): Eukaryota > Metazoa > Arthropoda > Insecta > Hymenoptera > Cynipidae > Belonocnema > Belonocnema kinseyi. The sequence goes on from NC_046659.1 coordinate 59,349,441, forward strand.
GACCTTTCTTTTTAAAAAATGCATGGAGACTCTATTGGGTCCCAAGATATCGTCATTTGGGAGGAAATGCACTTTTTTCGTTCAAAAATGTTCAGAGCTTTCAATTTTGGTCCGATTTTGAATTTAAAATAATTAAAGTTCATTAAATTCTGAAGAGTTTCTTTAGCTTTTGCCAAATTGTCGTATTATGGGTAAATGTCAGCATTTCTCTTTTTTCATTTCATATGGATCATGTAATACTGACTTTTAGACAAATCAGCTTCCTCTATCAACGTCAAAGCTTGTTCTGATGTGTAAGGAATCGAGAAGTCATTGATATTATCATCTTCATCGAAAAATAAAATTGAATTCGTGAATTCTGATACTTTCTTCCTATCACATAGATTTAGCGAGCGTAAAAAAGCCTCTCTTATTTCGATGTCAGTATATTTTCCCCGTATATCCATTAATTTCCTTCGTTTTGTCGAAGTAGAACATTCTACAAAGTCACCCGAGTTTGGCGTTCCGCATTTGTCATTACTTTCAGGTTGAAATTCCACGATAAAATATGTGTGTAACCAACCTGCAAACTTGTTGTCGAAACAAGCTATAATAAATGCTGAACTCTGTCATTTTCTTTTAAAATGAGGAATAAAATCATGATTTAATTTGTTTTTAACCTTTTCGAATTGTTTATCATTCAAATTAAATTCTCTGTTTAAATACTGCGCCAAATCTTTCACACCTCCATTGGAATTAGAAAAAAAAATCGGATAGGGTCTTTTTGAGAACTTTTAAAGTATCCATTTTGTCTCATTGGAAAACCATTTATTGGAAAAATATTAAACCCAACAAATTGTTTTACGATTGCCTTACATTATTTAGTTCCTATATCTATTATTAACACAAAATCCCAGAATTAGAAAACGAAAAAAGTAAAGAAAACAATTATAATGTAATGCAGAAAAGAATATCATTGCGAAAAGAAAACTCTCAGTCAAATGCACATATTTCTGAAAGAGAATATTGAAACAACGGACAGTTAAGAAGAATTATATTTCTCAATTTTTCATTTGAAGGAATCACTTTATTTGCTACGTGCAACTATCGAAATATGACATTTTTTATCTCATTTGTTTATAAATATCCAGATATTCAAGAAAATTTAGATTTGATAAAACCTTAAGTTTAAATATATTGTCAAAAAAATTGGTAATAACAGTGGTTATTTTTAACTTTTCTAATATTTTTGTGACTAGCAGTCATTCGTCCAATAGCTTAAAACATTTCCAGTGCAGAAAAGATTTTCTATGCGAAAGAGCCTAAATTTTGAATTTGTTAACAAAAATTTAAATTGTTATATCTTATCAAATATTATGAAACATTTATTATTTTAAGGAATACCTGAAGTCGTTCTGGTGATTGAAGGAAAGTTTAATTTGAAAAAATCTCAAATTTTAATATTTTGCCACAAGAATTGTTTATAACAATGGTTATGATAAACTTTTAAATTAGATTTTTAATTAAATGACATTCCTACATTAATATGAAGCACTTTTAGCAACAAACAAGTTTTTTTACCGATAATAATACTATTTGTTTATAACAAATACATGAAATAATAAACAAATTATTTATATTATATGAGCCCTAAACATTTATTTAAGACAATATAAAGTTTTCCTCTACAGTTATTAAAGCGTAAAAAATGTGTATGTACAGAAATTCAGATTCTCCATACTTTAAGTAGGAAAATGATTAATAAACAAATAGAGGAGACCAAAGTTCGGAACGTATAGCTCTTTAGAATTGAATGAACTTTAATTTTGTTTATATTCAAAATTGGACCAAAATTAAAGGCTCTGGACATTTTTGAATGAAAAAAGTGTATTTCCTCCCACTGTGCGCCGCCCGTCCCTTTACTGAGTTTTCGGTGTCGCGGTCCGCGAGCAAACGAGTTTCCACTGCTCGCGAATCGTGACACTGAAAACACAAAATCATTTTATCGATATTATTAGATAGTTTTTTACATTTTTTCAAGCAAAACTAAAAAAAATTGATTGTATTATATTCTTAAAGATATAAATTCTCTTCTATTTTGTCCAATTTTGATCAAAATCCCATTATCGTTTCCAGAAATATTGAAAATTCAAAAAAATGTGACTCCGAAATTCCACATGGCATCACTTCCACAATTTTGAAATTTTTTAAAAATTCTTTGGATGTAAAATTTCTTTCATATAACATTATAATTTTACCAACTTTTATCAAAATCGAACGACCAGGAGCAGATCCCGACATTTTTGACGCGTACTGACCCAGAAACAAAAACTCAAAAATTATTTTATTATTTTTTCGACAATCGGTTTATTGGCTTAGACTACTTGTTCCTCCCTATCCCGTGTCCTTGTATAAGATTTTGGTCCAGTTCAACCCGAAAGTAGATTTAGGAAAAAAAGTCTGTGCATACGGGCGTAAGTGCCACGATGCTTGCTGGCGTAAGTGCCATGCTTTACAGTGTGGTGTCACTGCGACTTCATTGATTTTCAGAGCACGTGTCGATTCTGGTTTTGTGAAGTTTGAACTTAAAAAATTATGAATTCTTGGAAAGAAAGAGCATTTAAGTTTTTGTTTAAAGTTAGACTGCTGTGGGCTAGAATGAAAGTAGGAATCAGAATACTATTTATTATAGCAAGCTACGCGCCGGTTGATAGTGATCCTAGAGAAGTAAAAGACGCCTTCTGGGACACTTTAAATGACACAATAAACATCTGCGAACATGGGGAAAGAATAATTCTACTAGGAGACATGAACGGTTGAGTGGGCATCCAAAATCAGGATACGGAAAGAGTATTAGGTAATTTTGGGGATCCAAGAACAAACTATAACGGAGATAAATTAGTTGGTCTATGCTTAGAAAGGGGTCTGTTTATTACAAATACTTGGTTTAGGCATAAAATGATCCACACGTACACCTGGTCTAAAGGAAATAGTCGCAGTATAATTGACTTTGTTGTTGCGGATGAAAGACTTAGAGAGTTAATCAAAGATACAAGGGTCATGAACGGTCCTGAATGCAATACTGATCATTACCTTCTGATCTCAAAAATTAACTTAGATCGGGGTTGGAGAAAAAGGAGACCCAAGAAAGCAAAACAAAAGCGAATCAAAATTGAGAACCTACAGAAACCGGATGTGCGAATAGATTTCCCAAATAAGATAATCGAAAGCATAGATAGGGCAACATGGGAGGACCGTATAAAAAACAAAGATTTAGAGGGCGCCTGGACAATGTTACGGGATATCCTTGTTAGATGCGCAATCGAAGTGTGTGGTACCGCAGTTGTAGGAAGAATGTCTGGTGATGCGTGGTGGAATGATGAAATTCAGGCTGCCCAAAAAGCAAAAAGAGAAGCGTACAAGAGAACTTTGAACATCGCAGGTTTTAGCAATGAGGAAATCAGTAGACGTAGAAATGATTATAGACGCAAAAACAGGATACTTAAACGATTAGTTAAAGAAAGTAAAGATACAATTAGAGCAGAAGAAGAGATAAAAAAATACAAAACGATTTTGAAGGAAGCAGGAAACTACTTTATAAAAAAATGAAAGGAAACAAATGTACAGACATTGTCAACATGAGAAATAGTAGGGGGAAATGGTATATGATGCAGATGGAATACTAGAGGCTTTCAGAGACTATTTTAGGAGACAATTCGGAGATGAAGCTATAGGACACCACAACTGCGATGTTGAACACGATGCGTTGGGAAACTCAATTGAAAAAGTCTGTGTAACTGAGGTTAGGGATATAATTAAGAACTTGAAAAACGGTAAGGCTGCCGGGGTATGTTTCGAGATGGGAGACGTCCCAGACGATTGGAAAGAAGCGATTATAGTACCAATATACATGAGAAAGGGAGATAAAAGCGAGTGCAATAATTACAGAGGGATTAGCTTATTAAGCACCGTAAGTAAAATATATTCAAAAATACTTATTCGTAGGGTAATGAAAATAACAGAAGCAAAGATTTGGGAAGTCCAAAGTGGGTTTATGCCAGGAAGGTCATGTACGGATCAAATATTTAGCTGAAGGCAAATAACATAAAAAAGTTTGAGAGTAGGAAAAAAAGTTTTCTGTGCATTTGTTGACCTAGAAAAAGCTTTTGACAAGGTAGATAGAAGTATACTTTGGGAAGTTCTGAAAGAGTATGGAGTCAATGGATGGATCCTACAAGCTATAAAAACAATATATACAGGTAGCAAAGCGAGTGTAAGAGTGAATGGGAAACTGAGTGACTGTTTCGATATTATTCAAGGAGTTAGACAAGGATGCGTTATGTCTTCATGGTTATTTATATTATTTATGGACAAGAGTTTAAGAATGGCTCTCTTCGACGAAGAGGATGTGGATCTCGAAACAGTAAGGGTACGAGGATTAGCTTTCGCAGATGATAAGGTTGTTATGGCAGAGTCTATCGAAGACCTACAAAGAATGTTGAATAAACTAGATGCAAGCATGAAGAGCATGGGCTTCAAAATTAACGCAAATAAAACAAAAACTATGGTGTTCGAAGGAAAGAGTGAGAAAACGCTATGCAATATTTTATTAAATGATGAGAGAATTAAACAAGTTGATAAGTTCGTATACCTTGGTAGCTTATTTACTAGGGACGGGAAGATAGATGAGCAATAAAATAGACGAATAAATGAAGGTAAGAAGGTTATTGGTAGAGCAGGTCCCCTTATCAGAAGTAAAAATATATCAAATAAAGCTAAAATGGCAATACATAATTC
>NC_046659.1:59354316-59361377 GCF_010883055.1 Belonocnema kinseyi
GAACGAACGTGTTATTTACTTAAATAGCACGAGAATTCTGGATCTATCTGAAAAATCTCTATCCCTTCCACACACTACTCCTTTCCCCTGCCGAGTGAGTCATGCCTACCCCGAAAGGGAAATGGCTTAATGGTGTATATATTTGCCTGAAAGTTAGACAGTTTTTTTAATTCTGCTGTAAAATTCGGGTTTTGGCACTTACACCCGTATGCAGTGTGCCCCTTTAAATATTAACTTTTTCCAGACAATTACCGAGGGTCCAATTACTCTCGATAAAAGTGGAAATGTCTCCATCAAAATTCAGGCGAAACCTGGAGCCAAGCATAACAATGTCACAGGTTAATAAATGATTGAAATCTAGTAAATGAGCTATTATTATTGTTAAAATAAATTTAATCAATGGTATTAAATATAAATAATTTATAGACATTTCTGATGAGGCAGTTGGTGTGGCAATATCTGCCCCACCAGTTGAAGGTGAAGCAAATACAGAACTTGTCAAATATATAGCATCTGTTCTAGGTTTAAGAAAATCGGACGTATCCCTCGAGAGAGTAAGATGCAATTTTAATTTCACAATTTCTATCTTATAGATTCTAATAGTATCTCATACGTTTTAAAATATATTTTTCATTACTCATCAGGGATCTAGAAGCCGGCACAAAACAATTCTCGTTTCTGGTTCAACTGTGGAAAAAGTTACGGAAAAACTAAAGGCTGAAATGGAAAATTGATAATAAGATCTAGAATTTACAATTAAATATTTAAAATTAAAGAACTGGAGATACCTTTACATCAATGTACAATATTTTTATTATCAATCACATTAACATTATGATCCATAACTGTCTCGCATTTAATATAAGATCATGGTTCATGCAAACATATTCATATTAGATTAATTAAACATTATCTATACAAAGATTTACACGCTAATTATGGCAGTTTCCTTTACTTATAATTGCACAGTATCATACTTGTATAAACGAGGTACAAACTCACATATAATAAATACAAGGCAAAAACCTTGTCGAGACGATCAAACTGATCTAGAATAATATTCTAGAGAAGAATAATCTTGTATTTATAGAATGATTGTATCTTCTTTCTGCAATATCTTATCATCCTCTAACTTTTTCATCAGAGAAAGACAAATCTACAGTATTGACTGTGTTGGTGCTTAAAAAGCTAAGGAATTCTTATTCAATATTTAATAAGGAACTGAATTGGGACTCTGTTAATTCTTAGGATTGCAAAATTCAGTGCTTACATTGTCAATTGACACATTAGTCCAGCTCTTAAGGTCATGTAATACTTACCGCAGATTTCTACTCAATTCGCGTGGACGTGAGTTTTTGTGAAAAAATGTCCGTGAGGCAGGAATCGGGAGAGTATTACATGGCCTTATTCTTGAATCCCTTTTTAAAGAGTCAAGTATAATTATTCTTGTACTTCAAAAGCCTTGTCATCGAGCCATGGTCGAAAAATTGGCAGTGTAGATGGATAATGAGCTCCTCTTTTCGATGGCGCAGTTCCTGCTGGAGCCCCTTCTTGTCTGAGAGGATATGTGGCAAGGACAATTGGAATTTGTAATTTTATTTCCTTGTCCAGACTCTTTGGGCTTATTACGAACTGCAAAGATAAATATTTATTATTATATTTGAAGTGATTGTATTTATAAACTCTGAAGCACTAATGTAGGTAAAATAATTAATTTAATTTAATAAATAATTAGGATATCATGTGTTAATAAATTAGGTATATTTGTGCTTTCAATGAATGATTATCTACTGTAGGGTGGTCTCGCCTAAATTATTCAACTGATGCTTTCATAGTATTCAATTGTTTTAGCTAAAGGAAATATAGATAGTTACTTACATAAACGTGGTAAAGGACGTTAATTAGGTGACATCCCCTTAAATTTGTGGGAGGCAGTGGTGGAACATACATTTGTTCATTTAACCATTCTTCAGCTTCTCCTGGTCGGATTTTCCCTCTGGAAACACTTGCTAATTCTCGAGTTTCACTTGCAAGAACTTTACCTCTACATAAATATTGAATTGTCTCCGTGAGAGATGCTTTCGTTGACTTCATCGTTACCTGAGGAAATAATATTTAAATTTTACATTAATTTATGCATAATTTGCTCAAATTTAAAATTATACAAAATTTATTTTCGCACATAATTTGAACTTTTGTCGTTTGTCAATTTAAAGCTTTCAAAAACTTACGACCAATTTGTAATGTTTCACAGGTTGAAAAGATTTAAATTTTTAAACTTCAGAATTTTTTAATTTGATAGCGTCGATTATTAAAGTGTTAGAATTCCAAAGTTAGTGATCTGTTAACAGTAATTAACTTGAAAGAATTCAAATTGGGATCATTATAATTTTTGAGCTGTTACAGATTTGAAGGCTTGGAATAATGAGCTTTCAGTGTCAGTTGAAATTGGAAACTTCAGTTAGTATTTATTAATGCAATCTAATTTTAATTGATTGAAATGTGAGAACATTTAAAAATTGACAGAGGCTAAATTGAATTTAACAAAATCAAATTTTAGCAGCGTTCACCTTAGAAAATTCCATAGATTTACATAATTTGAACGCTAACAAATTTCTAATCTGTAAAATGGAATGTCTTGTATTTAGAAATCCTTCAAGCATGCTTAAGACTGCTTAAGATTAATATCTTTAATCTTTGAATGACGTAATACAAAAGAGCTCGAGTTGGAAAAAATTGGAATGATGAAATTGGAAATCAAAAACAGCCTAGCCATGAATAATTTCACTTTGAGGTCCTTATAACCTTTGTGAAAATTTGAAGTCAATGGTTGAATATTTTGAAGATGTGGCAGTCAGAGATAAGTTTAAAAATTAATTATCAGAGTTCAGTCAAAGTCGCTCATTTTTTTCGAAATCTGTCAAATGTACCCAACTTTCTCAAATAATAACAGATTTCAATATGTTTAGTTTTTCAGGACAAAATCTACTTTTTATAAAAATAAATAAACTAAAATAATTTCAAAAAGCTTTCAAAGTATCTCAATTGTTTTTGAGCACGCAGAAACGTTATCACACTCAAAACAAGATATTTGAAAAATCCTACAGACTCAATAAAACTTTAAGATCGTTTGGAAAGCTTTTATAAATTATTTTTATTTTTGTGTGGCTTACAAAAATAAAATCTTGTTCTAACAAATCTGAAAGTATTTCAATCTTGCAATATTTTTAAAAATCTTTATTTAATTCAGTATCTGGAGTAAATTTTACGAAAAAAATTAATATTATCGATTCTTACAAACCTCTGGGAATTAGGAATTTTTTAAACTTACTTTTCCTCTTCAGAACTTCAGCATATTGATCGATCCTCTTTCAAATTTTATGCAACTTATTAGGGAACAAAATTAACAGTTTTTACCCTAGGCTGAAATTTATCAGGAAAAACTTTATTTTTTGGATTTCTTTCAGAGTATTTATGCAGAACTGTAGAGTAATAACGTTTCGGAAGCGAATCGATTCCCTCAGCAGACTACTTTTTACATTTCGTATAATTTAATAGTAGTTTGTATGAATGTTTTTTGGAATCATCTATAGGCATCAAGAAGAATGTATCGAAAAACTCGAGATATATTGAACCAAATGTTCTACAAAAAATGTATTAAAAACAAAAAAATTTCGTAAAATTAATGATGTTTCGAAAACTTAGTGAGATCTGCTGAAGCCACCTTCAAATCACTTGAAATATTCTAAAATATCTGCAGTGATTTGAATTCACATGAAGTCACTTGAAATTTCCCCAATTTTTTCGATTCCCGGAAAAAGAAATTTCCTTTTTTTCAAGGAATGTCCCAAAAAATGCAAAATATCAGTTTTATGTCAGATTCATGCTAAAGACGGCATTTTTCGAATAATATTTCTAAATTAATTATTTATATATATAGCTCACGAATTAAAAAAACCATATTTCAAACTTAACGCATTTGGTAATTATTTAAACAACTTCCTTATATTGTAAATCGTGGAAATTTATTATTTTCTGAAATTAATATCGCAGGTGATGCATGCTGAATGTGATATTGTTTTTGAAAGACAGTTTACAATTATTTAAACAATTAATATCACTTGCTTCTTTTCGTAAGAAAGATGAAGAAAATTCTAGTTTAAAACAATAATTAATGTTGAAACAATTAAGGTATAAGTTCTGATATAAGAAAATACTGAATAATAAGCGACATAATATAAGAGATAACAAAATTAGACTTTTCTCCGCCTATCCTATGAAAAGGCGAAAGTTATTGATTATTAATTGTTTAGATAATTGCAAAACTGTCTTCCATAATAAATATTACTCTAGACGTTCATTAATTGCATAATAAATTTTATAAAATTTTAACTTTTCAAGATTCACAGGGGGGAAATATTCTTTAATAAAATTAAAATTGTTTAAATAATTGTAAACCTTTATTGACAAAAAAGATCACTCGCAGCATCCATTAACTACGTTACAGATACAAAAAAGTAATAACTTCTTGGAATTTATAGGGGGGGAAAAGCTGTACACTTATGAAAATTATTTAAATAATTTCCAAATATCGTAAAGAATCTATTACCCTAAAAATTCATTAATTAAGTCATTCATTTCAGAAAAAAAACTTGTTACGATTAACAGGGAAAGATTGTTTGAAGAAATGAAAGTTTTTTAAATAATTACCAAATATTTAAAGATAGAAATATTTTTTTTTAAATTCATAAACTGTATAAATGGTTAAAGAAGTAATAATTTTTTAAACAATTCAAAATTAGTTAGAAAATACTTTGAAACTTGTCACTCGTCGAATAAAACAAATTCATGTTAGAAAAGTTCCAAAAAATACCGTAAAATAATAAATAATAAAATAATACTGCAATTTACACTTTTTGAGGCATTTTCCGAGCAAAAGTGACAACTATGATAATGATAAACTTCACCATTTGGAACCACTCAAACTAAAAAAAATTATAAATAATTAAAGATTAGAGTCATAAGGATTTCAACGCTTACATAAGAATGTATATTGTATATATTAATATTGCATAAAAATTGGAAGGGTTCCAAAATTCCGGATAGAAGCATAAGGTTTTCATTTAGAGATTGATCGATGTTAGAAATCCTATAACGCATTTTTATAAAATTGATCTATAATTATCATAAAATATGAACCGTTTGACACAGTTTTGCCCAGAAGTTATTGTGTAAGTATGTTTTGTAAGATGGTAAGATGATCTCCAGCGCAACGTAGGACATGACAGTAGCGTAGGACACTCACCTTGCTGCGATTGCTGACAGTGGCTGAAATGCCGATAGTTTCACCAGGGACGTAACCACCTCTGTCTAAGCTCACCCGACAGAATACCGGTCCACTTGAGACACACGATACACCTACTCGTTGTTCAACCTCTAATCTTGCCGGTTGCTGCACATCAAAACAATATTACATTACAGTAATACTCTCTCATATCTCATGACTCTCAATAGCCATTCATTTTATCAATTTAATCATCCTTTTTCTTCTCTAGCTCTTATTATAATTCGTCCTAGCATCCTTAGAGTTTCATACTAACAACTTATTTATAAGAGCTTTACTTCCTAACTATTATCTTTCTAAATAATTTAAAAATAAAACATTAAATTTATTCAAAAGCAAAAAATTATCTTCGTCCTCAAAGCTGCCTGTCTTCCTCAAAGGTGTCTACGCGATGGATGATTTTAAATTGCCGGTTATGTTCTCCCGGTCAATTGTTAATATTTTTCTCCAAGGGATGGACCACTCTCCCCTCAGTTTGCGTGTGTGAGGGATATATTCCCAAAGAATGCATCGGTATATTTGAGTATACATATGGGAACATTTGGGAATATATTTGAATACAATGAATACTTGAAATATGTATGGGAACATGAGGAAATCTGTGGGAATATTTGAGAATACTTGATAAAAAATCAGAACATTTGGGAATACATGGAATATATTATAGAAGAATATATTATATATCAAAATCCGCAAAGAAATTTAAAATAGCTTAAAAATTTATCATATGTTGGTCGTTTATCTGAAAATAAAATTTCGGGAGTGGTCCGAAAAATAAACGATATATGAACAGAAAAATATCCAAAAGAAAATTCTTTCTCCCTGAAGATTTCTATAAAAAAGTTGTTCCGAAGAAGAATTGTTTTCTTTTTTTTTAATGTTCAATAATATTTTACACTCGATTTTAAAAGTTTGTTCAGGTGCCAAAGAACACATAATATGGGTCCAGATTCGAATAATAAAATCTCCCCTCCGGATGTGCCCCTGTTGTCACTACGCCTGCATACCAGCGAAGACGCCAAATTCAAAGCTTCTTTTAAAATCCACAACAAGATCAAATAATGACAGGCAGTATCTACGGGTACCGAAAAATCCCGATGTTTGAATCGAAATTTCAGTACAAAAAGTCCTTCTACTAGGTCTGGGATATTCTGTGGCTACAGGCATAATTATTAACTTTCCATTTTTTAAACTTTAAAGGAAAATTTTAAATTTAGACTGCGATATCACATTTAGAACTAATCAATATTTACTATTTAGTACATAGCACAATAGCATATTTCTAGCCGCAATGAAATTATATGATTTATTGTGAAATCATAAAATCATGTCCAAATCGTCGGAATCTTCAAGAAATACTTTAAAATATGTATATAATGAGAATATTTGAAAATATTTCAGAATATTTTGGAATATTTAGAAATATCTAGAATATTAAGAATGTCAAGAATATCAAGAATATTTACGGAATATTTCGAGGTTTATAGGGAATATCGGAGTGGTTCAACCTATGTTTTGTCTGGTCAATTTAACCCTTAAACGGCCAAAACGCCACTACCGGGACACTGCTTTTCAACGGCTAATAACTAAGACTATTCGGCACTAGAAAAAATTGAGACCCATATATTTTTATTGCTTAAGATCTCCTCTTTCCGACGGTACCAATGAAATTCCTCAAAAAATTTATTTATTATCCCAAAATGCAGTTTAAACAAAA
>NC_046659.1:59361477-59362499 GCF_010883055.1 Belonocnema kinseyi
TTTTTACAATAAACGATGCGCTTTTCGGAAAAATCATCAAGAATAAAAAGTTCTTGTAATCAGCCGAGAAATACGCCTGAATTTTTCCGGAGCGTTTTGAGCCAAATTTTGAATTTTGCAAAAATTGTTCATATGCAAAATCCAAAATTTTGCTCAAAACGCTTCGAAAAAAATCAAGCCAAAAATTGGCTGATTACAAGAACTTTTTATTCTTGATGATTTTTCCGAAAAGCGCATCGTTTATTGTAAAAAAATTCATGAATGTTTTCACAAAAAATTTGCCATTAAGACGCCATTTTGAAAATACTAAAACAAAAAATCGATCTTTGAACCATAAATTCTTAAAGTTTAGACATTTATTCCATCCATTAGTGAGATTCCAGGTTAATCACAGACTCGAAAAGCTTTGGAAAATGGTTCACAAAAAAAAATAGGCACGAAAAATCACGTTTTTTTTTTGTTTAAACTGCATTTTGGGATAATAAATAAATTTTTTGAGGAATTTCATTGGTACCGTCGGAAAGAGGAGATCTTAAGCAATAAAAATATATGTGTCTCAACTTTTCTAGTGTCGAATAGTCTTAGTTATTAGGAAAATAATTCTATTTCTCAGTATGGAACATCGGATCATTCTTGGTCAGACTGTTCGATGTTAAATTATAATTCTTCACGGAAATAACCTGTTCTAAATCACAATTATATTTATTTCGAAAGATCCTTTGTTCCAAGACAGAACACTATATTTATGCAAAAAATGTTCTATTACTATCAGAATAGTAACTTCCTTTTGGAAAATTTGAACGAGGAAGGTTTAAAACTTCTTGCACATTTTCACTAGCAAAAATTTAATTTTTTAATTGTTTTAAATTATGATTTTGAACAAGGAAAACTTTCCAAAATCTGAGGAATTCTGACATAAAACAGAAATTGTTTTTGTAAATTTCCTTTTTTATAAATCAGAATTAATATTATTTTCCAAAATTTCCCGTTTAAAATTCTTTACGAAATTAGCTGTTTCAAGT
>NC_046659.1:59362599-59374051 GCF_010883055.1 Belonocnema kinseyi
TTCAGAATTATAGTAACTCCATATTTCCAAATTTTCGAAGAGGAAAGTTTCAAATTGTGTAGAATTCTGACTTGAAACAGTGAATTTTTACATTCCCTTCTGAATCAAAATAATTTTTTTCCAAAAATCCCCGTTTTATGCATGAAAAACCTTGTTCCAAGTCAAGTTACTAATCTTGACGAAAATTCCTGTTCTAAAGAGAACATAAGATGGAAATTATAATTCTTTACTAAAATTTTATTTTGATACTTGAAATTATAATTCATTTCGAAAATTCCCTGGACCAATTCAAGTGTAAAAAGTGTAGTTCTTTACGCGATTTTTCAAATATTTGTTTGATTGATTCCCTGTTTTAAAGTCGAAATTATAATTCGTTAATGAAATCTACTATCCGAACTCAGAATTATAAGTATTTAAAAAAATTAACTGTTCTAAGACAGAATTGTCATTCTTTTGGCAAATTTTCTATTCCAAGTGAGAATTATGAGTTTTTCGCGAATTCCCTGTTCCATCTCAGAATTAAAGTAATAAAATATATTAAACCACTTTTAATTTGCATATTAGTGCACCGAGCAATATGGATTATACCATTTATGATCTTGTATTTTTAAGTTTTGAACAGTAATATATAGATATTATTCTTTGCAATCTGGATATTCATTTTTTAAATCCTGGATTATTAAACTTCGTACCGTAATTTGACGGTTAAGTATCTATAGATTGCTGGCATAATATCTATAGATATATAAATATCTATAGATTGCTGGCCGAAATTTGACGGCTAAATATCTATAGATTGCCGGCATTTACTGACTTTGGAGAAATTCGATGGCTTGTGTTCATGCTATAACTTACAAAATTTCTAAAATGATGTGAAAGTATAATCAGTACAATAATTCTAATACTTCAAATAATATTTCACATCTTATGGGGAATTTTTTAATTTGGCACGTAAACAAACCATCAGTATGTCGGTAAATTTCGGAATAGAAATATTTCAGTCCAACGTCAGAAATTAAAAAAAAAAAATGATAAATATATTGACTTTTTTTTCTTCAGAAATAAAGTGTAGGAACTCACAGCCAAAATTGGAGGTTCGAGGTTTAGATCGATTGGATTCATGACTATGAAAACCTGTTGATTCTTGTGAGTCAATCCACCAGGTTCCCTGAGGGCAGCTTTGCAGTAATACTGAACCCAACCATTTTTTCCCAGGAATGTGGAAGGCAATCCTAATGGTAATCCCAACTTGAAGGGAAAGCTGTGTATACCAGGTGACAATAAAGAAGGTCCCTCGCCTGTACCATGCAAAATTGAAAAGAAAAAGTTGCACCATTATGCAGTTCATGATACGCTTTTCCAACCGTGCATGTGCAAACAGAATAATTGCTGCAACAGGTGCTTGAAAGCAAACAGTTTTAGAATTTCAAATTTTCATCTCTTTCATCCATAAAAAGAGCAAGTTTCCTTTCTTCAAAAGAGGTTTATTCTTCTAAGAATAATTCTAATAATAGATAATAATATATTTTTAAATAGCAATGATTTTTAATTACCTGGTTCTCCTAAAAGTCTCATTCGAAAGTCGATGTAATTTTCTTTATCGTAAACCCTCTCTGATCGGTGACTTCGTACTCTGACGACCCCTTCCCCGATGACATGAAAGTGTAAACCCGACACACTGTAAAATTAATTTTAAGTTAATGAATACATTTCATATTTTTGAGATAAATAATATGAAGAATACTTCAACTAAAATGTAAAATTAATATCAATATTTGTACAACATATTGGTATTTTATAGCATTAGTTATCTAAAATAATAATAAAGAAAACCAAGGACAAGTTTTATTTGATGTAAATTTATATCTCTTTAGAATTAAGGGTGTAGTCTAGACTCTAGTTAGTCGCACACTTAAAACGCGTTTTTCTCATAACAACGTTTTGAGAAACTGGCCACACGATTTCTCCGGAACCAGTGGGCCGATCCTTCTGAAATTTTGACCTCACCTTCTACACATAAGTACTCACAAAATGACCTACTAGCATGTTAAAATTTTGATTTTTACTATATTTTTTTTTTACAAAAAACAGCAAGGAAAACTTTTTTTCTATTATTTTCATATTTATTGAATAAAATTAACAAAATTTGTTAAAAATTAATACCCATTGGTCATTTTGTAGCCATTTTCATATAAAATCTAAAGCACTTTGATTTTTTTATTTTTAATAAGCCGTTGCCGAGATATTATGTGGCCGCCGACCTGCCTTCAAATTATTGCGTTCCGTTCAAATACGGATTTTGTATACAAAGTTTGGAAAAAATAAATTTAAAAAATTGTCTCTTTTATATTTGAAGATATTATTCATCATATTTATTAATTTTTATATCCATATCTTCCATAGCATGCTCCCAAAAATTCGCAAAAATAGCTTATTTTTGTAGCCTACCAACTAGACTACACCCTTAATATACAATATTTTTGTATAGAACATTAAATTGTTCCATTTTTATTAAAAAGTACACACTTCCGATAAAAAGCACGAGCATAATATAAATTGTTCAAAACATTTTTATCTTGTATGAAACATAATGATTTTTATTAAAAGTACCGATATGAAATACCAACAAAACCAAAAATCATGAATTTACAATGACTGATTGTTAATATGAAGAATAAAGATGATAGTAAAGAATCTTACGATTTTTGTTATTAAAAATACATATTTTCAACGAGAAACACTAATATAACATAACAAGAAATTGTTTAAGATGGCAAATCAAATTACGATTTTTATTTGAAAATAGGAATTCAGGTTAAAACACAGGAATACAGCATAAACTTGTTGAAAAATTGGCAATATTCTTTGAAATCTATTACCTTTTTATTAATTATAAACCTTGACATCAATCTTTTTAACTACGAAATATTAAAGAAAAAGAATCTCAGCATTGATTTTAAGATATAACAAAAATTGAAAAAGATGAGAGAGAAACTAAGCGATGGGGCTTTTGCATAAAACTTCTTCAAAAATCAAATACACATTATGGTAAAAGGATTTTTTCAATATATTATTTTTGATACTACAATTTAAAATAAAAAATAAGTAAAATGTTAGATACAATTTTCACATGATTTGAGCATTAATATCTTTTGAAATTATAATCACTTAACGAATAAAAATTTTACCAGCCCGGCTCAAATTTCAGTTAGTGTTACTATGAGATTGCCAACTCCCACATTCATAAATACTTCACCCCTCATGAGATGACTTTAGTTTCATTTTTGAATAATGATTTCGATTTTACGGAATGTTTTTCGCTCTTTAAAAAAATTCCCATTTTTTTGTTATCTAATTCTGTACCGCAACCCTTCACATACCGTCACATCACGTTTTTTTTTAGATAGGGCTAAAAGCATCTTGAAAGAATATTTTTAATGTTTGATATTCACTGGAAGCAATATAAATAATGGTAAAAAAACTATTGTAATAAATATACATATGCAATAGCTTCGGCAATAAAAGCCGTGTATAATTTTCTAGTGGATAAAAGAGTCATAGGCAATTAATACTAATTAATATTCAATAATCTGACGTCAAAAAGAGGAGACAAAGTAATAAACATTGCTTTTTAATAATCTCAAAATGTGAAAGGCATTGGAAGAGAGTTACGTTAAGTAAGAGAATTGCTGCAGTCACTATGTGAATTTTGTTGGAATGTAATTAAAGAATATGTGCATGCCATATAGTCTTAACTATAATATTCTCTCTATCAGCTTTAGAAAATTGCAGACATGCAAGATGTAAATGAATTCCAAAGATTCCAACCTTTTAAAATTTGCAATATGCTTTACAAGCATCTACGGGTTTCATAAAACAATAATTTGAGTATGAAGGTCCCTACTAAAAATTCTTTTATAGGTTCCCATATAGGGTCCTATATAGGAACCTACATAGGATACTATATAGGACCTGTATAGCATCCTATATATTTCACCTATAGTTGCCACCTACAGAAAATTACATAGGAACCTATATAGGTGCCCGTATATGACAAATGGTAACTCATGGTACCTAATGTTAAGTATGTCTCTGGGTGCTCCTGGAGGACCAAAAGAACTTCTGCGCAGCCGTAGGTACCATAGAATACTACTCTGCATCTGGACATAGTCCCATACAGGAACATATACAGAATTCTATATATGATCCTACACATGAACCTATATAGGATTCTTTACAGGATCCTATGTCATTTCCTATGGGTGAAACCTATAAGTTCCTATGTAGGATCCTATATAGAATCCTAAGTAGGTTCCTATACAGGAAACTTTACAGGAATTTTCAGTAGGGGTATGAGGACTCTTTTTATGATTATTTCCTGACGCACCGAATGAACGGAAAGGACCCTTATAGTATCCACATTGTATCCCTTCCGCACGAAGAAAGAGATATTGCACAATGATGTCGAAAACCCTCTGTATTGCAATAAAGCGCAATATCATAACGTGCAAGTAGGTTCCGGGGCTTTTTAGGATATTATAATGCACTAACATCGCTTGGCCACTAATAGAACCCTCGTATATATAATATAATAAAATAATACCATGTAAAATCTTGCAATGTACGATATCACGATTTTACGCTATTATAATGCGATAATTACGATATATAGCGCAGGAATTACAGTATATATTACAACTCTTGCGATTTCATTTTCTCCGTGCGTATTATGCAACGAAAACGCAAAAAACAGTACGATGGACTTTTAATCTATTGCAATTCCGATTCTACGTCAAATTTTCCGTGAGAAGGTCACGGAATAATTATAATAGTTTTTTTGCAGCGTTAAAAAATAAGAAATACAATTCTGTCATTAACATAGGCAAAAAATCGATTGCAATTATTAATCCGTGAAATTCTAATGGTAAATTTAACGTAGAACGATACGGAAGGGATACTATATGTGGATACTATGAGGATACGCTGTAGCGTATCCTTTCCGTTCATTCGGTCCGTCAGCGTCAGGGTTAACATTTATACAAATTATAATCTAAATCTTGTTCCATTTAAAATTAATCCAAACAGAAGAATGTACTCGGTTTTTTTTTCTCCTGCACTGTTCTACAATTTTACAGAAAATAATAGTGATTGAATCACGCACGCATGATTATAATGTCAGTTCATATAATAGTTCACCTGAGAATATTTTTCTATACAGATTATATTACGTTATTTCATCCTATTGTACGATCCGCAGCAATTATTTTATAATATTAGACTTTCTTTTAAATTGCAATAACATGTAATAAAAGTTGATGTGACATATTATATGAAAATAAAAAAGTCGATATAATTATTATAATCTTAATAATATCTAAAATGTAATAAAAATGATCTTCTAATTTAGTTCCACGTTGTAAAATTTTCTAGCAAGGTTTTAGTTATTTTCACAACACTGTGCGATTATTTTCAGTATCACGGAATTATTCAGACTGTCGTAAAAATAGAAAGATCAATGCAGCAAGCAAATAAGTAAATGCACAATACGAAATAATTATCATAGATTTTGCAAATTTGTAGAACAATAAACAGAAAGAATTTTCCAAAGAATGAAGATGACCATACTCATTATCAATTATAATATAGCAAATTTACCATTCAATTAATTTTCTAATACATTGTCATTTTGCTCTTGTATTTTATTTAATTAATTGTCTCGATATCTTCTTCAGATTATATTACTTTGATAGCATCAGAAAAATTATTTCAAACGTCTAAAAGAGAGAGGTCTCGATCCATCTTGATCACACATTTTACAATGAAAGAACTAGATTTCTGGCTTTTCCAAGGTCTTGTAAAATAAACGTGGGAGGCATGGTTATGATTTGAATTTTGATGTTCCGAATAGTAATCATTTTATTTTTAACACGATCTGATTCGATAAATTTTTGATCGCCACAAACTTAAAAAAATATAGATTTGGCATTGAATAATTGAAAAACATCTTGTTACTGTATACACATCTTGTGAATGTAACGTTTAAACATATTTCTAACTATTATAATTTATATGTATCTTTTGAATTTACAAATGTATTTAATGAATAAGAAACAATTTTCGTGTATGTTTCGTATTAGAAAGTCTATTCTACCACGTCCCTGAGTGTCATCTTTTATTTATGTAATTTATGAAGTCCTTGAAAAAAATATAATACGGAGGTGCTTTAAAGTCTTAAATTAAGTACAGAATTACATCAACTTACATCCTGTTATATATAAAGATTATATTGCGAATAGCCACTGAATTTTGTTTGTAAAGAATTTTAAATAGAGTATTCGAAAATCAGATTTGTTATAAAAAATTTGAAGTTACTTACGAACATTCAAAATTTGAACAATTTTATTATAAACATTAGACTGATGCAAAAAAGTAGTTATTATGTTATGCAACGGCACCCCTTCAAATTTTCCTCTTTAGTAAAAAAGTCACCCTCAATTTGCCACACTACAAGTGTTCACTACTTGAATGGTACCATTGTTTATGCATAAAAACCTCACTACATTTCATAATTTATAAAAGAATTTGAAGCAACATACACATAAATATGCTATCTTAATAAAAGTTATTCAAATTCTAATAATAATTTATAAGACAAAATCACTGATTGGTTCAGTTTTAATTGAAATAATAGTAATAGAACTATTCAGACAGTTTGATAATTTGACTGAAGTTTCAATAGTTTGTTATTAATAATTACTTAACTTGAACTAAATGTTCAAATCAAAATTCAAAACCCATTAAATATATCTGAAAACTAAAGATATAATTAACTGTTAAAAATAGCTGTAACCTGCAGTTTACTGAAGGGAAATAGTAATAATATTATTATAATTATTATATTATTATACAGTGTATATGCGTTTTATTCTCGAGATCCATATTAGTAAAAAAAAATACTAATTAAAACTGTTCCAAATGGTTGTTACTCATTCATTTGCTATAGAATTGATTGCAAATTAGTTACGTTTGCTTGTATAGTAATTTCCAATCGATAAAAATATGACAAATATTATACTATATTCAGTAAACACATACTGTGAATTAGTAATTTTCACTACAAAAATTTTGATTCACAGTATTTTTGTTTATTAATTCACTTGATTACCAAATTGATTAGTGAGAAGTGAACTACTAAATGAATGAGTAAATTATTATTTAATATTTTTAGTAAAAAACTTCTTTTAAATTTGATAAAATGAGAAGTCGTTTTTCACTAAAATTGATATATTATACATATGCTGTCTATGGAAAAAATACCTTTTTTAGACAACCATAATGAATATTCTGAATAAACATAGACAGCTTATATAAGTTTCTTTTATCAGTTCAATGCATTGTCAGATTATAACAAACTGTATTCTGAAAAGTATATTTCTTTTATATTATAAAAGATTATTTTAGGAGAAATAATGTTTATGTCACATCCAGCATGATATTAAAGCGATTTTGATATTGTGCTATAGAAAAAGTATTCAAACTCAAACGACAATTAACAACTTATGGGTTTTAATTTTTTTTTGTAACTTTTGATACCAATGATACAAAATGATTCACTCACAGGAGGGCATTTATCAATTTGATATAATTCGGATAACGTAATCGTGACTGTACATAATAATATCCTATTAATATTCTTTCCAGATCTTGCATCTTGTATTTATAACTACAAGTCATTAATGTATTACTGACATAATCATGTGTAGGTTTTACTGCTTGGCATGCATTCCTCTGCATCAGCATAAAAAATGCGATTATTAGAAGGTGTAAAATAAGTCTCTATACACTCTCATGATAGATTTTAGAGTTCACAATTTATCTTCTTAGATGTTAAAAGGTAAACATTTACAATTAAAATTTGTATTTTAACCTTTTACGGTGTATAATTGTAAAAGAAAATATTGCCAGACTAAAAACTACATTTTTAAGCACTGAAAGACATTTTAAACTATTCAAATTTACTGTGTTTTGAGAAACTGGGAGAGTACTTTCTTCCTTGTCTAATCGCAGAGATCACGATTTCATTGAATTTTAATTTAAAAAGTAAAAAACAAACGCATTCTGCAATATGATGTTTTCCTTTAGACTTACTATGCTTCATCGTCCAACTCGATGAGGACCCTTCCAGACAAGAAATGTCCCGGGAAATATAGCAAATTCGTATTATCGAACAGTATCAGAAACTTGCTCAATTTGCGGGTCATTTTGGTATCTCCCTAATGGATATTTATTTTCTACTCTGAACAGGTGTCGTAATCGTTACGAGGTCCGGTCGCCGATGTTGCATCAAGGATATGGCCATGCAGTTGAGACCAGTTGAAGAGGAAAGTCACTGAATCTAGTTACTTTAACATGGCAATAAGGCCATTCCGATTTTACTTCTCTTCTTCACTTTTCCTTGAGGAATGTGCCTCGTAATTAAATTAATTTTGAAGATGATGACATCGCGAGTTTTCTTTTCGCCATTGTGGTAATTCTACCGTGGAATTTCCGAATTAAAATCACGAGCAACACGAGTCCATCGAGTCAAAAATCACGCCGCCCATGCTAGACAAGAGGCAACTGCATCGGCGCGTGAAACTTTCTGCTGGAGACCACATCAAGGACCCTACCTGCTACCTCTTCCTGCCCATTCTTGGTGTGGAGTTCACTTTCGCTCCCTACCACATCACATCGAGTCAACTTGGTTCTCCAATCGTTGATGTTATACCTGAAATACCTGACACCACCTAACCAATCCTAGAGATTCTCATCGATTCTCGCAGTATTTTTATTCTTTATTCATGAATTGTTTCAGAACATTAGAGCAGAGCCAGAGCTATTTGGCACAGTGATGCAGACTAATTGTAGGTCGATGATGCACATGTGATTATGCGCGATTATCTGATGGTTACTGAATTAATAAAACCACTGTAGGTGCATCCAATGTGAAGAATGAGATGAAGGTGTGTTTTTTATGCTGAATAGATTCCATGCAAGCATATCTAATTTTTAGATTTGTATGGATGAGATACATTTCTGATCTTTCTCTTTGATAGAATGCTTCATTAGAAGATCAAAGAACCTAACTCGTAATCGAGTGCAGTTATATTAATTTATATATTTTTCAATTATTAAAAATTTTTTTAAAATAACAATTTTTTAGTATTTAAAATTGAGACATCTGTTTTTCGCTTAGA
Source organism: Belonocnema kinseyi (assembly GCF_010883055.1). Taxonomy (NCBI): domain Eukaryota; kingdom Metazoa; phylum Arthropoda; class Insecta; order Hymenoptera; family Cynipidae; genus Belonocnema; species Belonocnema kinseyi. The sequence goes on from NC_046659.1 coordinate 59,371,836, forward strand.
TATATTTTGTCTATCTATACGATACATCGCCACTTAGTATGTGGATGACAAATGTTTTGAAGCATTTAACATGTTTTAATTTTGGATTCTTAACTTAATTAATTCTAAGTTTAAAGTTGTTTCTCTTGAATAGAATGAACACTATCGAACTTGTGAAGCAAAGAAGCCAGGATAAAGATATTTTGTCAATTTTTAAAGAAACTTTCGTAAAATTTGTTGAAATTGTAATGTTTTCTCCAATTTTAAATAATATCGAAATAATAAACGTCTTCCAAAGTTTTTAGGTTCACTTTATAGATGCATTTATGCAGAATCGCAGTAACTTAATAGTTATAATTGCAGACATTTTCCCTTGCACTATTAAATTAAAGAGAAAAGTGGATTATACCGTTTAAATTTGGCACAGCAATATATAAGATAGCCGTACAATATGAATTCTAATTTTTTACATCCTGAATAAAAAAACTTAAAATCTAACTTGTATGACTTATTATTTATAGATTGGTATTCTATATTTTAAAATGCAAGATCATAAACGGTAAAATATATTTTCTCCAGTGAAGAAGCTGTCCAACTTTTTGTTTCTACTTCTGGCGTAATGTCAAAAAATCATTAAATTGTACACTATTTAGGAAACGCCTCAAAATTTAGATGGCTTTTAACTAATTGCAAGGAATAATGATTAAACTTTTAATTTATGAAATAAACCAGTTTCAAATTCTAAAAATTATGAAAAGATATTTTTTTCGAAATCATGAATAACTTACGAAATAGCAAAGAATTTTGAAACTAATTTTTCTCTAAAACTCCATATTATTTTTTCGTAATGGACTTTTTTTAATATGCTTCTAATATGGTCAATATATTCCATAAGAATTTGTCTTGTGCCCACGTCTTGGATAAGACAAAATTTTATTTACTTATCTGAAAAATGAAAATTCTTATTTTTTATAAAAGTAGGATAAAATACGAAAAAATTCTGGCTTGTAAGGTTTCACCCCTTAAAGTTATTAAAAAAAAGTCTCTTACTTTTCTTTATCTTGAATTTTTTCTTTAAAAAAATACAATCATAGCTGACTTTATTCATATTTTACCGAACATTAAAAAAAAATGCAAGATAGAGAAAAGTGTGCTTTGGGATTTTTTGTGTGACTTTTTGAGAGGAATAACCGGGATCTTTTTACTTTTTTATGTATCTCATCGTAATTAATTCAAAAAATGAGAATTTTAATTTTTCATGCCTTAAATTAATGTTTCTCTTTTTGAAACAAAATCAAAGACAGCAAAAAACGGTGTTCTTTTTTAGAAAAATAAATGTACACATTTTGAGGAAAACAATCTATAAGCAAATACATTATATTTTATTCGGAAAAGATTCTGTGACATGAGAACAGACTGCTTAATCTAAAACCGCAAAAAATAGTACTATAGTTAAATAAATAAGTTTCGCTTAACTTTTAAATAAATAAGCCCAGCATTGTCAAAATCTGCATTGATTCGAATTTTATCCATATGTTTTTCTGGTGAACGGCTCAATGGAATTGTGACGATTTATACTTTGAAATTTTTGTTTAAAAACGTACATTCTAGAAATCTTCCGTTTGAATATAAAAACATTAATATTTTTAAAAAATGATGAAAAACAAATTGTACTTTTGTTCTCTTAAAAAAAACTTTTGAACAATTATTCGAAATTTTATCTCGACGGAAATGCAAACAAAAATGTAAGTAGTTTCTAATTTTCTATTATTTCACGGGATATAAATTTTGTTGTTCGACGCACGAGCGCTCAGAGCATGCTGTGCATGAATCTATTGACAAAAATATTATTCTTTTGCATAAAGTTCAATTTGATTATAAACAATTGATATTTTTTAAACAAATATTATGTTTATATTCGGAAAAAGATGTCTGGAATATACGTTTTTCAACAAAAATTTTGTAACCAAAAATTTTGTAAACAAAAATTTTATTTGTTTATAAACAATTGCAATTTTTAAGCAATTCAATGTCAATGTGTATTTTATATTACGATTCTTGAAATTATAGCTGATAATTTTTTCTCTTAAAACATGTCCTTTTGCCTTCATAATACATTAAAAAAAACAAATCATCTGTCATTTGCAGAATATAACTTTATTACAAATTTTAGATAATACATTTGTTGATAGAAAAATATTCATTAAAATTTGTACTTACAAATGAGATAAATAAAC
>NC_046659.1:59374151-59380016 GCF_010883055.1 Belonocnema kinseyi
CTAAATGTATGGGAAAATGGCTTTCGGTGGATTTAGCTGAAACTTTGTAATTTTTAAGGTTATAAGTGCCGGATGAAATATCCGTAAAAAAAATATAAAAAATGGACAGTTTTAGCGCTATGCGGCGCTAAGCGCTCAAAATCAGGTGATAAAACGAATTACAACAGATTTTGTTACAACAGCGATGTCAACATAGAAATCACGGTTCTGATCGTGGTCTGTCATATTTTCGCCTACACCGTTGACTCATATAGCGCGCTTCTCAAAACGATCAAACGCTAAGAGCCCAAGATTTTAACTTGACTAATTAATCACTTCTTTGAAGACAGAAATGATACCCAAAGTAACATTAGTAACTAGTGCGCACATACCGATAATAACATTCTACCCTTCGCAAGAGGGTTGAACGCCAACCGCTCAAGATCAGCGAATAAAACCAATCCTAGTAACTTTAGCGACAAAAGCGATGTCACTATAAGAATTACGCATCAGAAAGTAGTCAGTAATATGTTTAGCCAAACCAATGAGTTATATTGCGCGCTTCTCGAAACGATCAAACGCTAAGCGCCCAAGATTTGAACTTGACTAAGTAATTACTTTTTTAAAGACCGAAATGGTATCCAAAGTAACATTAGTAACTAGTGCGCACATCGATCATAACAGTGTACCCTTCGCCAGAGGGCCGAACGCTAAGCGCCCATGATCAGCGAATAGAACCAATCCTAGTAGCTCTAGCGACACAAGCGATGTCTGTATACGAAACAAGCATCAAGAAGTGGTCAGTAACATGTTTGTCTGTCATTTCTTTTGTGAAAGGCCTTTGAAAAAGTGATTTCTTAGTCAAGTTGAAATTTTCTGCGCTTAGCGTTTGCCCGTTCTAAGAAGCACGCTATATGAGTCAACGGTGTTGACTCATATTGTCATTGGTTTGGCTAAACATTACAAAGTTTCAGCTAAATCCACCGAAAGCCATTTTCCCATACATTTAGTGCGGGGTTCTTTTCTGGACGAATAGACACAGCCTAAATTATAATGTTAAAAAAAAGGGAAACCCATACTTTATTTAAATTGGGATAAGAAAATTTTGTATAAATTATGAAAAAATATAATGACTGTATAACAAAATAAGAGACAGACGAGTTTTACTATAGACTTTTGATTTAATTTGTTTTATTTTTCGAAATTTTTATTCAATTTGTTTAAGAAGAAACCGAACCTTATAAAAAGGAAAAATTATACGCCTAATGTCTGTGCTAATTGTTAGAAAGAATAATTTTCTCTAATACTTCCTTTTATTTAATGCTCTACAGAAGAATGTTCCGTTATATATTGCGTCTTTTATAAATCATCAATATTATTTTGAATGTTAAAGATATTTGAATTTCCCGCGATACTCAGTGTTGCCACCATGCAACCATCAAATGAAGTTCGAGCTCGAGAACGTAACCTAACTTTAGAAACGTCAAATTGTTAATTATGTGAAAGTAATTGTTGCTATAAAGTTTTAAACACAATGGCAACTGTAAAAATAAATCAAAAGGAGTATTTAAAGAAATATTTCTCGAACGATGACAAGAAGAAAAAAAAGAAAAAGAAGAAAATTGGTTCAAAAACGTAAGTTATATTTTGTAAACTCTATACGCAACTTTTACTTGCCTACAGCGATATCTTATGTTTTAGGTTATGTTGAAATTGTTATGATACAAGCACTTGGAATGCATAATACTGGAAAATTCCACTGAATTTTAAAAAAAAGTTACTTTCCGTGCACCTCTCAAGGATATTAAAACATTGAGATGGGAAACGAACGTGCTTTTAAATCTAAAAATCCCCAAATATTATATGTGTACAAATACCCCAAAAAATACCCTTTTCGTCTTTTTCTTACAATTGCCAACATTTTGAGGTGTATTTTCCAGAGTAAAAATCATTGACGATGACGTAGACTTGGAGAATATCCGATCCATAGGAGAAGATGAATTTGACATCGTCAACACCACCGAAGATGCCCCACAAATTGTTGGAATTGTGGATGAACGGGGGGCCCCGGATTTTTCAGACAAGACTCGTTGGAGGATAATTGCCGATGATGGAATGGGAGAGATAAGCATTCGCGAAAAGACGTTAAACAAAAGAGATGAAGACGAGGACGAGGATGAGAATGACCAAAGTGCCGAGAGACATTCAAGGGAAAATAAAACTAGTAAGAGCAAAGTAGAAGGCAGTGCAGAAATTCCGAGCCAGAGTACAAGTAAGTCTCCTCAAAAGGTTGTAAATATCAAAGAAGAGAAGAGAGATTCAGACAGTGATTTATCCATATCCAGAAAATCTCCAAGTTCCAGTGAAGGCGAATCACGCCGTAAACGAAATAGGAAGTCAGAGAAAAGGAAAAAGAAGAATAAAGAACGCGGCGATGATCTTAGTCCATCGAGGCCGGCAAAATCGAAATCTAGTAAACGCAGAGATTCTTATGATTCAGACTCGAATAGCGATTTGAGTCTTCCGAGAAGTAAGTCAAATAGAGAAGGTACTTCAAATAAAAATATAAGTCGAAGCAGCAGCGAGTCTGACCGCACAACTCGAAAAAGTCTGAACGCAAGAAAGAAAAAATCACCTGAAAGAAATCCGAGAAAAAAGAAAAACTACGATTCTGATTTGAGCCCACCAAGAAAATCAGAAGGAAAGTCCAGAAGTAAAAATAAAAACTACGATTCTGATTTGAGTCCACCCAGGAAGTCTGGGCGGAAAATTAGCGATTCAGATTTGAGTCCACCGAGGAAATCTGAAGGAAAGTCGAGAAATAAAAATAAAAACTACATTTCTGATCTGAGTCCACCTAGGAAATCAAGAGACAAAAGATCGAGCGTTAAAAATGCAAACAACGACTCTGATTTGAGTCCACCGAGGAAGTCTGGTCGGAAAAATAGCGATTCGGATTTGAGTCCGCCCAGAAATAGAATAAAAAAAGAAAACTATTCTGACTTATCTCCACCGAGGCGAGACAGGAGTAACAATGAAAAAGCTTCTGGTTCTCGTAGAAAGAGGAAAGATGATTCGGATAAAGATCTCAGTCCTCCTAGAATTCGCCGAAGATCTCGAGAAGAAAGTCCCAGAAGGTCAAGGAAGGATGATACGAGATATGAAAAAGCTTCGAGATCTGATGGACGTTTTGAGACGCAACGTGGTAAAAATAGAAGAGATTTTGACAGGGATTCTCCAGCAAGGAGAAACAGGAAAAGGTCAGAGTCGCCTAGAAGACGTGCTAAGAAATCCAGGTGGAATAGGGAAAGCAGATCAAGAAGTCCGGAAGGTTTCAGAGATAAGCGAATGACGAAAACATTGGATGGTAAAACGGCGGGGTTGCAGGATGCGAAAGCTCTGAGAGAAGAAACTGCTGCTCACAAAAGGAGAGAGGCTGAAATGTTTGAAAAGGTATTATTTATTTTTATTTAAACTTTAAATTACATTTTCGATGGTCGGCTTCGCTCCACTGTTCACACTTTTTCTAGCGATCACTTTCGTTTTAAAGGTATCTTTTAACCTCTTCGCTGATTGGTTTTAATATATTCGAACAGTTTCAAATTGCATTATTAATAAAGTGAAAAAATTCATATTTCAATCATAATGTTTCAAAGTATAATTTTCAAATAAAAGCTTTAATTCTCGGTATGTTTTCAGTTGATTTAGTCACAATCATGAGTATAAAATATGAAATTGAAAGCGTTCAAAATTATAATAGGTTAGAAGTAAACATTAAAAAAATCAAATCTAAAAATTTAAAAACTTCGAATGTGAAACATTTCAAGATTGGAAAATTCTAAATAAAAGCATTAATATTTTATTCATATACAAAATATCAAAGTTGTCTGTTTTAAAAATAGTTAAAATTAGAAATCTTTCCCAAAAGTTAGTAAGAGTTGGAATAGAAAGATTCTAGTTTTAAAAAGAATGAAGTTGAGATTAAATAGCACAAAAAATTGACATTTTTCGTTTTGGGCAGAGGTTTAATTTATAAAAAAAACTAGTGCCTAGGAATGATTCAAAATAGACAATTAATTTAAGTTAACAATTTTTAATTCAGGTAACTCAAGTTCAAAATTCATGGGAACGTTTAACTTGTCTAATTTGAAAATAATGCAAGTTGATGAGCTTAAAATTTTTAAAAGAAATATTTTGGACGTGGATGAATTTACTGATAGATATGATTTATTATTATCAATTTATCAAAAATGAATCCTTTCTGGTACAAAATTAATTTTCTTGGTCATATTGAAAATTCATTGTTTGATTAAAAATGAGTTTTTTTTAATAAAAATATTTTTTAAAAATGAAAATCTATTCAATTTTTTGACAGAAATGAAATATTCTTGGTTAAAAGTACATCTGTTTGTTTAAAAATTAAACTATGCAATTCACTGGATATTTATTTTATGTGGTTGAAAATTGGTTTTTACTGAAAATTTAACTTCTATTTTAGGTTGAAAATTCAAATGCAAACATTTAAACTATACTGGTTTTTTGTTGTTGAAAATGTATCTTCTTTAGTTCAAAATTCATGTTTTTTGTTAACAATTTATCTTTTGGGTTGAAAATTCAACTATGAGGTTACAAATTCCTGTTTTTTTGGCTAATGATTCATTATTTTAGGTAAAGAGGATTTCTTTGGTTAAAAATTTAACTATTTTGATAAAAATTCATTTTTTTAAACTGAAAATATAACTATTTCATTTTCGTTTGCAAATTCATCTTTTCGGTTAAAAATTTCAATTATTTTGGTAGAAAATTCATATTTTTGAGTTAAAAATTCAATTTTGGTGTCAAATTTCGAGATTTTGAAAATTTAACTGTTTCAATTTTCAAATGAAAGCTTTAATTCTCGGTATGTTTTAAGTTGATTTAATTACAATCAAGAGTATAAAATATAAAATTGGAAGTGTTCAAAATTAAAATAGTTTAGAAGTGAACGTTTAAAAATAAATTCCAAAATTAAAAAATGTTTTTTAAGATAAATCGTTTCAAGATTAAAATTTCTAAAAAAAATCATTCATATTTTATTCATATAAAACATTTCGAGCTTAAACTTTTAAAACGAAATATTTTGGACGTGGATCAATTTCTTGATAGATATGATTTATGATTATCAAATTATCAAATAAATAATTGTTATTAGTTTAAAAATATTCATGATTTTTTTTCATCTTAGAATTTCAGAATTTTCTAGAAAAAATTTCCAACGTTAGGTCGATATTTTTTTTTAACAAACTCTGAAAAAATCTGCAATTTAGAATCCAAATTTGTGTAACAACTTCTGTATAGCAAATGGAATTCAAAAGTTTTATGCAAAATTTAATAAAATGATAACAAAATATCAAAACAACATTTCTACAAGTATATCATCAAATCTACAATATACATGTAAAATCTTTTAGAACTTTAAAATACCTGTATAGAATACAACATTACCAATATAATTGTATGGAATTTCTTTACAATTCTCTTTTACTCAATTTGTGTATACCCTATAACTTAAAAAAAAAATTAATGGGTATAACAGTTATTTTATTTTTGCAAACATAATTTGAAAATTCATAGGATTTTACGCTATAGAGAAGAAAATTCAAATCACTTCATATTGTTTATTATTTTATGTATTTTTCTACATGTTTAGAATTTAATTTAATGTATTTTGTTGTTGAAATAACAAATTCTCTACCTGAAACTTTTAATCTGAATTTCTTAAGAAGGTTTTCGAAATTTCATGTTACTTTAGCACACAAAGCCACAATCAGTTTCAACTTAAAATTTTTTCAACTCAATATTTCTTTATATACGGCAGCTTTTTGTTCGAAGGCAAATTTTATATCC
>NC_046659.1:59380116-59383382 GCF_010883055.1 Belonocnema kinseyi
ATGCCGAAAATTCGATAACGAACATGGTTCCCTTCTCCAAGTCAAGAAGAACCATGTCCGACCTCGAGTGTGCAACAGAAACAATTGTCGAAAGATAAAGTTCCAATACATGCGGCACTTCCCATTCTCCACAACTGACTCGATTTCCCTAAGAGCATTTAGAGGAGTGATATTACGGTTAATTCCGTAAGAGTGACAGAGATGGTAATAAAGCACTCTTAGTGCCGCATTGTGTCTTTGGATGTAGGTCGTTCCCGCATGATTTGGACAACTAGATAGTATGTGAGCTAAATGTTCTGGGTGTGCATGGCACGCCCTGCAGCTATCATCGGGAATGTCTTGGCTCAAAATGTGGCGACGGTATGTTAAGGTGGAAATGACACCGTCTTAGCATGCCAAAATGAAACTCTCCGTACCAGACTTCAAACCGGGCGATTTAAGGAAAGTAAACGTTAGCTCACACGACATTGACTGATCCTCCACATTTCTGTGGAAGATACCGTGCATCCTCTTATCGAGGAGTTGTTCACGAAAGTTTTTCTCTTGTGCTTTCTTAATCCGGGCTTTCAGGAGTGAGTACTCGAGATAGATAAGATTTGATGCATTTTGCTCACCCCTAATACTGAAGTCAAGTCCAAGTTTTCCAGCAGCCTCTTCCGCTGCTTTGTACAGAAACGCTCCTTTGCCCACTTCTTCGTGATTCCTGACCATTTTAAGAAGAGGGTCTCTTCCATTTGCGACTCTATGTGATATACCCAGAATAATCCTTTTGTGAAGACATTCAAGTTTCAATATTCTGCGACCACCTTGACGGCGTGCGATGTACAGTCGCGGAACAGAAGACTTAAGATGCATTCTTTTGTTCATGTGCATAACCTTTCTTGTCCCCATATCAAGGAATCTGAGCTCATTCTTCGTCCATGGAACTACTCTAAATGAGTAGATTACTACCGGGACGGCAAGCATGTTCGTTACAGATACTTTGTTCCTCGCCGGCAGTTCGGAAGACCAAATTTGCCGGATGAGACGTTTGTATCTGCTTCGGAGAGTATCCTTTATAGATATCACATCCTGAATGCGGCTCTGTGGCACGCCCAGGTATGTATAAGTGTCCAGCGCAAAGGTGTCGTATAGCGCTTCTATCAACGAGCTCAGGATCTTCAGGGATGCCATTAAGTTTTCCTCGCTTCAAATAAACTTTGTCCCATTTGTCTAACTCAAATTCCATTCCAATTCCCTTAGTATATCGTTCGACAATCCCTAGAGCTAGATGTAGTTGTTCTTTGTTTTTAGCATAAATTTTAAGATCGTCCATGTAAAATACATGAGTGACCTTGTACTTTCGATCTGCAGGTTTGCTGCACAAGTACCCGTCAGAATGGCGCAGTGCTAGAGATAGTGGCAATAATGTAAGGCAAAAGAGGAGTGGGCTCATGGTGTCGCCCTGAAAGACTCCTCTCTGAAAGGTGACCTTGTTAGTTGTCACACGATTTCTTCCAGATAATATAGTAATTCTGGATTTTCAAAGGGGCATCAATCTCTTTATGCACCTAACGAGTTGCGGATGAACCTTAAACTTTCCAAAAGATAGATGATAAGTCTATGGGAGGTCGAATCGAAAGCTTTTCGATAATAATCCAGGCGATCGATAGGTCACGCTGGTAGAATGCTGCATCTTTGCAGACACATCTATCGATGAGCAGGTTCTCCCGACATCCTGCGACGCCTTTCTTTGAGCCACGTTTTTCATACATTTCTTGCCACACAGGTTCAATTGCCCGAACAATCCTATCATTTAGGATAGCTGTGAATATCTTATACAGTGTGTTCAGACAAGTGCATACTTGATCAGGTGTTATGAGGGCATCACACATCTCCTTGTAGCTATTTATATTTTTTGAGTCTTTGTCTAGTCTAGGCTGCATTTCGTAGACTTTTCTCCAAAATACTTCGACCTCCTCTGGTTTGGGCGGGTGGTCGACAGTAACTGGAGGGTCTTGGCAGAGTCGAGATGGATCAGAGAGAAACTGTTGATTTTCTCTGGCCCGCCTCTCCCTCCGCTCTAGACTTCTCTTAGCGTCAGATAGTATCCGTATTCTCTCAACAATATGCTGCCCGATGGTCAGCAGCTTTGACTTGTTAAGTGCCTGATAACGGGTCCGGAGTTCGCGCGCAAACTTTCGAACCTTGGCGGTAAGATTCCTGCCAGATGTGATGTAGTCAATCACACACTCAATGCGGGATGCTTACTGTCTTGCCCAAACTATCTTTATGGCAAGTTGATGCATTCGTCTTTTGGTCTTATGATCAACCGTTGGTTTTGTTTTACGGTTCGCATCGGCCAAAGCTCTCGCTGCATTATAAACACAATAATTGATAGCCCTGAGGTCGGATTCTTCGGAAAAATGTCCAGGAAGCTCGTTATCCATTTCAGCCAGATCTTTAGGCTTGAGAGAAACCTTGGTGTTGATGTTTCTTCGGGGCATAAAGCATCGCTCTTCCTCTATTGGATGCCCGCCCGCGGTTGGTCTTAGTGTCGCCTCTCTTTCTCTGTTGCCGGCTTGTTCTAGCTGTGGTAGAGTAGGCGTTCCGCTTACATATCCCTTTTTTCGGAGTAGTTCGGCATGGTTTCACAGACGTTACTGAGAAAAGTGCGATAGCTCCGGGTGTTTCTCGTACCACAGAGCATGCAGCCGTGCCATGTAAGCCCGTTCAGGGTCCACACTCGCATCGTAGCTCTCTAGCAAGTCGTGATTTAGTCGCTCCGTCCACCTAAAGGTTGCGAGATTCCGCCGATCCATCGCATTGAATCCATTTTCATTGGCTCACCCAGCTCTAGAGTGGTCAGCATTGTTGGCCGACCCATTGTCGGAAGCCTGCGCGTTCTGTTGTTTTGAACCGCACTTACTACAACTATGTTTGGTGTTGTCATTGTTGTTCCCACGTGAATCTAGGGAAAGAGGTTCGTCCATCCTTGTAGTCCCGCGTGCAAGGATAAGGCTGCGTATTCTGAGAGGTCGCCCGGTATCCCAGAGTCACCGTTCTAAACACCTCACCCAGGTGCCATTCAGCTTTCGGCATGGTTTTCACACCTCCGCTTGGGGGTTTATTCCTTCGGGACCATCCCTGGTCAATTGTCCGCGACTGCCTATTTATTTTTTTTTAACCATATTCAGCAGAAACCCTTGGTAGAGGGACCTTCTATACGCAACCCGAGGACGCGTTCGGTGGCTTTGTCTTAGTCCCTTCGGTTTGATTCTAGAGGA
>NC_046659.1:59383482-59402459 GCF_010883055.1 Belonocnema kinseyi
CTATCCGGCAGAAAATTGGATGAACATTATTTCAAATACTTTTTTAATAAAATAATTCTCCATTCTACAGGTTTTTTGTGAAATAAATATATATTTTTTGTGAAAGTAGAATTAAATTTTACTTATGTCAAAATGGCTCAATACTTTTTTTCTTTAAATACTTAAAAAGTTTGATTTATCCAAAATGAATCAACGGTAAAGAAAAAACATGCATGCGATTTTCTGTTATACAAAATCTTCCATAAAACACGAAGTTTTCAATTTATCCAATTCTTTTATGAAACTTTTTTACGCAGGCAGTAAAAAATGGCAGTAAAAAATGCAAAAATAGTAATTTTCGCACATTTTTCGTTGTTTTTTGTGTGTTTTATTTGTCACTGTTTATTGCATAATTATACTTTCAAAAGTTTACTTATAAAATTCGTATTTATGGGATTCTGAAAAATCTGTATCACTATATTGAAGTGAAAAATAAGGATTCAAAAGTACCTTTCCAATTATGGGTACCAGTGGACCAACACGGATGAGAGAAGGACGCTTACTGGTGAAATATTTATTAAGAACGAACTAAAAGTGATCAAAAAGAAAGAAAAGTCGAGTGAACAAATACTTTAATAACCTCACTGACAAAAATCCATTTTCTGCTATAAAAATATCCATAAAAATCAAGGTTTTTAATATATCGAATTCTATTATAATACGTTTGGAGAGCTTATTTTTTCCACTAATATCATCAAACTGACCGAAAGTTTTGCCCAAATATTCATTGCCCAAATATTCATCATCATAATATTTAAAAAATCGGTTTTTATTGTAAACCTTTTTTCATCAACATAATTTATAATTGATGCAACTATTTAAAAGATTGCTTGGTTTGAGGCGAATCGATTGAAAAATTCCGCTCATAATTTTAAGTTGATGAAAAAATAAAAAGATATGTTGAATTGAGGCGAATCGATTGACCTATTGGGAATGTTTAAACTGCGATACGCCACCTGGTGCCAAAAATTCGAAATAGAAAGAACAGGCACGGTTTTAAAGATGCATTTTAATTTGTACATAAAACTGTTTTAACCATTTTGTTGTGGAGTGTAAAGTATTTATTGGATAATAAAAATAAGTTTTTATCGAAAACTAAGTGTTTTAGATGGAATTTACATATTTTGCAGTGAAAAACCACACTTTGACAAAAATATTTTTGTAAAAAAAAAAACACTTATTGTTCTCTTTATTGTGATTTTCAAAGGATTATAAATCTAAATGGTCTTATTTTGAAGCAAAATTGAGCTCAAAATAAATTTGTATTAATTTATAAATTAAATATTTACTCTTTAAGAATCTGATCTAAGAGTTAGGTTAGAATTCGTATTTAAATTTCAGTCGTCTATTATTCGTATCGTTGTTATAATATGGATAAAATTTGTCGCTACATAAATTAATTAAAGTTTATTTAAGCTAACAATGCATTGAAATTGTACCTACTCTTTCTAGTTCGATTTCTCGGCACTATGTGGAGAAATGGTAGTCCAATATATAACATTATATCCATTCTATAACATTAATACACTTTATTAAAGAGTAAGAGTAACAGAAATAAAAAAGTAGAAAGAAAAATGAGAAGGCAGCCAACCACATCTACTTCCTTCTCTTTTTCTTTTTTTTGTCTTTTTTATTTTTATTATCAAATTATAATACTGTTTAAAAAAACTGCAAATCATAAAAAATTCAACCTCTTGGTTGAAAGACACTTAAAAAAATTAAAAACTCTCTCTTAACTCAATTCAAATTAGCATAAGGCTGGGATGGGGATAGGGTGCGATAGAATTTCCCCCTTCCCTTTTCCGGCTCGAAAAATTACCATTTTAAATACAAAATTTGATTTGTATGATTTGTTATTGTATTTAAAAAATTATCATTTTGTATATTTTTTAAATTTATATTCTTAGGTTGGTTCAAATGAAGAATTTAGTTTTTTTATCATTCAAAAAATTACACATGCTTTAAATCACAAAAATATGATCAAGCAAATATATTTGCTAACGTGAGGCAAAGCGCTCGTGAAATGAGCAGCATATAAATATAAATACAAATAAATTGAAAACACTCCATATTGAATTCACTGCTCGTTTACTATGAAATAATACTTCCTAAACAATAATTTAAAATATGTAGAAAAATTACTTTTAAAATTAATTTGACTTATTTAAGAAAGGGCTCGATGCTTTGTTTTCATTGGGAGTATAAATCGCTTCAAAGTCATTCGAAAAAAGTATTTTATAATGAAAAATCGAGTGCAAGAAGTGTCAGGTTGGAAATGATTGATGCTCGTGTTAGGTCACTTAAGCGAATTTTGTCAAGTTCATCCGAGGCCCTGATCCTAAAAAAAATATTGAAATCTATAACTATAGAGATTCAACCTATCCATACATTCTAATAAAATAAAATATTGTCACAGTTAAGTGCAGACGTAAGCGGTGCGGGTCAATCTGTAGTTATTCGCGACCGAAAAACCGGAAGGAGAAGAGATTTGCAAGCAGAGGCTGCTGCACAACGTGAAAAAGAAGAACGTCAACAAGAAATTAATGACCAATACGAAAAATGGGGAAGAGGGTGTGTATAAAATTGTCCATAGGTTGTGTTCTTAATCACACGATTTGCCGAAACTCCAGTACAATTTTCTGGTAGGTGAAAGTTTAATGTAAATTCAAAATTGGCTTTATTTTCAGACTCAAGCAGCTGGACGATCGGGAAGAGAAATTAAAGGAAGATATGCATGAGATGAGTAAGCCTTTAGCAAGGTACAAAGATGACAAGGATTTAGACAGAATGCAAAAAAATAAATTACTCGACGAGGACCCGATGCTTCAGTTTGGACAGGATAAGCTAGTAGAGCAAGGAGTACTTAAAATAGGTAGATATCCTCTTTTTCCTCCATCCCTCAATATAAAAGGAGCAATTCTTTCTCTGGCAGATAGTTAATTTTATTAAAAATGTTTTCAGGATCGAAGAATAAATCTTCGGGACCACCCAATAGGTTCGGCATTCCACCAGGTGAACGATGGGACGGAGTAGATCGAAGTAATGGATATGAGAAAAAGTGGTTCGAGGCTCAAAACTCGAAAAAAGCGAAATCACAAGAAGCATATGCGTGGAGTACCGCGGATATGTAGCCATTTTATATTGAGCTACGTCTTCCTATTATCTACGTTGAACAGTAAATTTGAGAACTAATTTTTTGAAAATTATTAGCCTCAGTTGTCTGTAATAAGGAACTTTAAAGACGAATTCATAAAGTAGTGTTGAATAATTTGAATAAAACTAAAGATTGTTTTAAACGTACGTTTATGATTTTTCAGTATTATATTTCCGCTCGGATACATGCCTTTTTTTAAGGAGGAACATGCTATGAGTCACATACAAGATTTTGTATTGTTTTTAACTAAATATTGTGCAGGGTTAAAACAGGATAGGGAATGTCAGGGAATTTCCGTTAAACTGAAGTTAAAAAATTTGTTGAAAGTGTTAACTACTTTTTTAGAAATTTCTTTTCTTCGGTAGATGGTTTATCATTTTACTGGAAAGTCCATTTTTTGTTCAATATTTTACTATTTTATTGAAAATGAACTTTTTAAACTGAAAGTTTAACTTTCATATTTTAGTGAACATGCATCTTCAGATGAAAATTCAACTATTTAGTTGAAAGTTCGTCTTTTATAATAGAATATTAATCTTCTTGATGACTGATACATCGTTCTGGTTAAAAATTTGAAAATTAAAATAATATTTTTAAATTGAAATCTATTAAATTTTTTGACAGAAATGGAATATTCTGGGTTACAAATTCATCTTTTTGGTTAAAAATTAAACAACTTATGTATTTCACTGTATATTTATTTTATGTGGTTGAAAATCGGTTTTCACAGAAAATTTAACTTCTATTTTAGATTAAAAATTCAACTGCAAACGTTGAAAGTATTCTATTTTTTGTAGAAAATGCATCTTCATTAGTTCAAAATTCATGTATTTTGTTGAAAACTATTGTTTTCTGATTGAAAAGTTATCTTTCAAGTTGAATATTGAACTATTTGGTTAAAAATTCATTTTCTTGGTTGATGATTCATCATTTTAGATAAAGATTGATTTATTTGGTTGAAAAGTGAACTATTTTGATGACAATTCCTTTTTTTAAATTGAAAATTAATTTTCAACTGAAAATATAACAATTTCATTTTCGTTCGAAAATTTATCTCTTGTAGTTAAAAATTAATTTATTTGGGTGAAAATTTGCATTTTTGGGTCAAAATTTAAATTATTTTAGTAGAAAATTCATATTTTCTAGTTTGGCTAAGATAAGAACATTTAGGATAAGATTTTTTTTTCTTTATTGACTGATAACTCTTTCTTGATTGCAAATCTAACTCTTATGCTGAAAATTTCTCGTTTTCCTTTCTTTTTGTTTGAAAATATTTTATCTAAAAATTTTTTATATTGTATTTTATCTAATTTTTCTTGTGATTCCCTATTTATAGTTAAAAATATTTGTATTTCTTTGACAACTGGGCACTAGGATGGCGCAAAAAATCTGTTTGCTAACTTATCAACCTATTTTCTTTCATTTTTCGTAAAAAAAATGCTTCAAACTTTTATAAATTAAAAAAAGTTCAACCCGTGACTCAAGGCCTTTAAATATTAAAGTGTTCATTAGTTTTCTTTGGGTGTGAAAATGACAAACGACTTACGTAAAAGCAATAAACATAACATCCAAATGATGGTAGGTATTACTGAAAATAATGTTAGCTTAATTTTATTTAGAATACCATCCTTAAAAGTTAAAAACTACCTTATGAAGGAAGTTGAAAATTTATAATGTGGTTTTTCAGTACAGCTTAGATATTTTCAGCCTTTATTGATTAAAAATGATGTTGTAAAAGTTAAAATATGTTACTATAAAATATACTACCCTTAAACTTTTTGAACTATCCCTTAGAACCTTCATATGCTTCTTTCACAGTTGATGTAATTTGTCATTAGAGTAGTCCTAGAATGGCTTCAAAAATATCGCATGAATATTTCATAGTTTCTTTAATCATTTAAAGACAATTTAAGGTCTGGGTTTAGGCCCTCAAACCACCCTTCATACAAAATTGTAAAATACAAAAGAGCGGTCACATGTAAATTAGGGAAAATGGTGAGTTTAAAAAGTGACTGGAAAGAAATTAAATAGGGAAAATAAGTAGAAGGCGGTGCTGCTGAACCAAGTTTAAATGCAAGTTTCAATTAAATGGGATTTTATGATTGTTTATCCTAATGTGGCTTCCCAGCACGAACCCAGCAAACACGTTCTGTAACTGTTTCAGATCAAAAAAGGAACTGTGTTCTATAATAGTTGTTACATGATGGTGACAGAACTGTTATAAAAAAAAGGTAACCGTGTTCTAGAAGACTGTGACAAAATTGTGACCGAACTGTTCTAGAACAAAAAGGTAATAGTATTCTAGAACACTGTGACAGAACTGTTCTTGAACTATCTGAAAGCACTGTTCTGTAACAGTTGTTATAGAATTGTTCTAGAACAAACTGGTCACAGACATTCTGTTTTAAGTTTGTTCTAGAACTGTGCCGTAACAGTGTTATATCAAAGTTCTAGAACCCTGTTACAAATGTGTTTTAGAACGAATTAGGAACAAAGATTAGTTCGCTAACACGTATAATTTCTTTTAGGCGGGACTGCGTACGCGCCATCCCGGATCAAAATATCTTCATGGAAATATCAAAATTTCCGCCTCGAAGGATATTCTGACGGGTTATCCCTGGAATAACCCGAGGCATAAATCTGTTCAAATCGAATATGCCGGGATATCCTATTGCTTTGAGGGGTACGTAAAACTGTTCCATATTTTATGTATAACCGTTCTAGAACTGTTATAGAATTGTCCTAGAGTTTTTACAACGCAGCATACCAAAGTTCGAGAATTGTTCTAGAAATATTACAGATCAGTTGTCACAGCATTCTAGATCTGTTAATGATTTGTTATAGAAAATTTGTAATTGAGTTCTAGAATTGTTCTAGAAATGTTACAGATCGGTTGTCACAGCGTTCTAGATCTATTACAGAATTGTTACACAACGCTGGTAACCGAATTCTAGAAATGTTACAGATCGTATGTCACAGCATTCTAGAAGTGTTACAGAATCTTTTGTGTTCAAGAACATTTACAGATCTGTTCTGTAACCATGTTTGCTGGGAACATTCTAAAAATTAGACGAAGATAATCGATCAGGCGCTTTTTGAAAAATCGATGTTCGTATTTAAATGCTAAGAAATTTTCATAAGATTATATGGCCAATATTGGTTAACATTTTTTGAATCGATTTTTTTAGATTGAATGAGATTGCTTGTTACCCCTCGAACAGGATATCGACAAAAAATACATAATGGGACGAGCGTTTCTTTTAACTCGATTTTTCTATTTAATTACTAAGAAATAAAGAAATTTTGATAAGATTATATGGCAAATGTTTAACATTTTTTTATTGAGTATGGCTGTCTTTCACTCCACGTGTATTTTAAGTTGAAAATGTAATGATCGGATGGGAACTTTAAAAAATTAGGTTTGTGCTTTTAGTTAATATGGAATGAAAAAATTTGAGTGAGACAAAATCTTTTAATATGATACCACGAAGGAATAATAAGGAGACCCAACTGCCAATGGGAAGCCATTTGAAACTGGCAATAGAAACATTACCGTAAGTGATAGGCATATTACAGGAAGATCTTAAATTTTCGTGCGCAGGTGCGCAGTTGTCCTATTCCTGTACATGGAAAAGTGTGCGAGTGAGAAAGTTTGTCGACTTGACGTAAGTTAGAGAGGTTCTGTTCTTTTGTTGATCATCATACGAAAGATATACAAAATAAATATATTAACAGTATTTTCGGTGATTTGTTGAAAAATGTGTCAACAGATTTTGAGAAGGAAAAGTATAGTTAAGTACCTTTTAAATTTTTAATATGATAAAGAAATAATGGAAGTAATATAACTTGGTTTAAAGTTTTTTCGAAACGTAAATATGAAAAATATTATAATTTCATTAAAAGTTATTATGAGGTGACTCAGTTTAGAAATTGGTAAATTATGCATTTATAAGCATGTATACAATTTAATCAGCACGGATAATTGCAAATAATGTGATATTATAATTAAGGGCCCTACCGATCGAAATTTCAGAGCATATACTAAAGATTCTCAAGGCTCTGAGAAATTCTCCGCAGGCACTCAGACAAATCATTTCTATTAAAATTAAATGGCAGTTATGTAAAACAATAAAATATATTAGACGTTTATTGTACGTACAGTGAGGGCTTTAAAAAATCGAAGTGTATTCGCCTTCTTCGGCGAGTATCTTGCACCACAACCCGGCACTTGACACCTGCATCAAAACGAACGAACAGAACGTCTCTAACTTACGTCAATTTGACAAACTTTCTCGCTTGCACACTTTTCCATGAATAGGAAGAGGACATCTGCGCACGAAAATTTAAGATCTTCCTGTAATGTGCATACCCCTTACGGTAATGTTTCTATTACCAAGTGTGGAAACGCAGTTAGGTCTCCTGATTATTCCTTCGTGTGTGGTACCCAAAAAAAAAGAAGCCATGGAAAAGACGATTGTGTGAATTGCGTATCTGTCATTTGTAGATTTAGAAAGTTAAAACTGAATCGGTTTGCGACTATGTGAATCGATCATTTTGTCAATCAGCTTCGAATCTGCCATGTACTGTAATGACCATTTCAAGCAAGTTCATATTGAATCGGTTTCCCTCTTTTTGAATGAGACCGAATTTTTTAAGGTTGAGCTGTCATATTTCACACAATTTTTGGAAATTGCTAAATTATCGAAAAATTAAAAGAAATCATGCGCAAGGCTACTATATTCCTTTTTCTATTTCAGTTTTGGATGTTGTAAAGGCTTTTTGCGGCATATAAGTGAGTCAAAAAAATAATAACGACTAAAAGTCTTAAAAAAAAACAATCGCTCCCAATCTGCAATTCAAGTGCCAGTGACGCAATTCAGAAGCCTTCGGAACCCATTCAACACAAGTGAATGGATTTTTGTTTTCTAGGTAGTCTGCAATTTTATTTCGATTCATAATTACACGTTAGGGAGAGCAATTAAAAGTAATATACTTTTTTAAATTTCCGGAAACAAACTTCTTCATTGATATTTATATGCGATAAATAAAATATCATTATAGTATCAGAAATATGTCCACAATACAGTTTTCAAAAATCAACATTTTTCATCTTCACGAAAAATTGAAAGACTATCAATTTTCACTATGAGATTCCCGAGATACTTTCTGTTTACAAGATAAAAAAGTCCCCTACTTACGAGTATTTTGGTTATTTTTTGAAAATCCTGATCAATTTTTTTACAATTTTATTATTTAGTGAAAAGAAAAGATTATAAAATCATTTATAGCATCTCTGTGTTGTCTTACAGGATTTTTTACTTTGTCCGGATTTTGTCCGGATTTTTCAAGTTATACATTTTTATTTTTCAATCAATTTTTGGACCTTTTTTTTACCAAATTTTATCATGCAATACCATCTAACGATATCTGCATCAATTGAAGCGGCGAATGAGGTCTATCAAGCTCGCACCTCCACAAATGAAATTCCCAAATTTCTTCATTTGAGAAATTTGGACTTTTATTGGTTTGTATTGCCGATTTTTGGGCTCCGCTACTTTTTCTCAAGATTCAAATTTTGAGTGGAGGTGCTGACTTGAATCAATCCAGCAGCTCCACTATATAAAAATTGAAAGAAAAAAAATCAAACACGTCAAAATTTTGGGCTATTTTGGGCTTTTAAACGCACCAACAACCAATTTCCAAAACCACCCCTACTAAATATAAAACCACCCACATGTAAAAAATAAATTTCGGAAAAAACAAAGAATACCAGAATTTTGGGCTTATTTTGGGCTCCTAAATTCATGAAAAAAATTTAAAAACTACCCCATTTTCAAAAAACCACCCCCTTGAAAAAAATAAAATTTGTGAAATCCAAAAAGCACTAGATTTTGGGCTCATTTTAGTGTCTCAAATCCACTTAATATTACTTTAGAAAAACCACCACTGTACAAAAAAAACACCAACGTAATAATAAAAACTTAAACCTTGATGTTAGCATTTTTGAACAGCCCAAAAATCAGAGACTTCATTTGAACCGTAAAATTCGAAAAATATCAGAGAAAAATAAAGTAACACTGTAATATTCCGCAAAAGATTGGTTTGCACAAAATTATGTTTTATTGTTAAAAATATACAGTTTTTTAACGTCAAGTGTTGGGGACCAAAAATCGGAGTGGGTATTTTTAAGAAGCCCAATAATCATAAACTCTACTGACACTGGAAAATTCTCAAAAATATTAATTTTTGATAAAGTCATACGTATGTGGTAGAGAAGGGTTGATTTTATACGTTAAGGGTTGAAGCCCAAAAATCAGAGTAGGTATTTTCGAGGAGCCAAAAATCAAAGACTACATTGACACTAGAAAATTCTCAAAAATATTATTTTTTGACAAAGTCATATATATGAGGTAGAGAAAGGTTGATTTTATACGTTAAGAGTTGAAGCCCAAAAATCATAATGGGTATTTTCGAGGAGCCCAAAAATCAGAGACTACATTAACACTAGAAAATTCTCAAAAATATTATTTTTTGACAAATTCATATATACATGGTTGAGAAGGATTGATTTTATACGTTAAGAATTGAAGCCCAAAAATCGGAGTGGGTGTTTTCGAGGGGCCCAAAAATCTGAGACTTTACTGACACTGGGAAATTTTCAAAAATATTGATTTTTGACAAAGTCACATGTATGTGGTAGAGAAGGGTTGATTTTATACATTAAGGGTTGAAGCCCAAAAATAGGAGTAGGTATTTTCGAGTAGCCCAAAAATCAGAGACTCTACTGACACTGGAAAATTGTCAAAAACATTATTTTTTGACAAAGTCATATATACGTGGTAGAGAAGATTTGATTTTATACGTTAAGGGTTGAAGCCCAAAAATCAGAGTGGGTATTTTCGAGGAGCCCAAATTCAGAGACTCTACTGACACTGGAAAATTCTCAAAAACATTATTTTTTGACAAAGTCATACATACGTGGTAGAGAAGAGTTGATTTTATACGTTAAGGGTTGAAGCCCAAAAATCAGAGTGGGTATTTTCGAGGAGCCCAAAAATCAAAGAATACATTGACACCAGAAAATTCTCAAAAATATTATTTTTTGACAAAGTCATATATACATGGTGGAGAAGGGTTGATTTTATACTTTAAGGGTTGAAGCCCAAAAATCAGAGTGGGTATTTTCGAGGAGCCCGAAAATCAGAGACTCTACTGACACTACAAAATTCTCAAAAATATTAATTTTTGACTAAGTCATATGTATGTGGTAGAGAAGGGTTGATTTTATACTATAAGGGTTGGATCCCATAAATTAGAGTAAAGCCCAAAAATCGGAGTGGGTATTTTCAAGGAGCTTAAAAATCGGAGACTACATGTATACTAGATAATTTTCCAAAATATTATTTTTTCATAAAGTCATATATACGTGGTAGAGAAGGGTGAATTTTATACGCTAAGGTTAAAGCCCAAAATTCAGTGCTGTTAGTTTTAACGAGTGTTGATATTTATATAAGAGCCCAAAAAGCAATCTCCAGTGACACTGTCAAATTCAAAAAAGATTATTTTTTTTGATAAAACCATCATTGCATGAGCCCAAAAATCAGCGTTATCGCTTACCGGTAAAAAATAGCTCCATGTTAACAGGCAATTATGACGTCCAAAAATAATCTTTTTTGAATTTGACGTGTTACAAGAGACTCTGCTTATTGGGCACTTCAAAAATATTAGCAACCATTTTTGGGCTCAAACAATAATGATTTTCTAAAAAAATAATCTTTTTTGAATTTGACAGTGTAACTGGAGACTGCGTTTTCGGCTCTTCAAAAATATTAACACAGATTTTTGGGCTCCAAACCTTAACATTAAAAAACAGGCCCATGTTCACAGGCAACTATGTTCTTGTAAGAAAAAATTTTTTTCAGAATTTTTCAGCGTTATTAGAGTCTCTATATTTTTCGGCTCTTTAAAAATACCCGCACTGATTTTCAGGCTTTAATCCTTAGAGTATAAAATCCACCCTTCGCTACCACGTATATATGAATTTATGAAAAAATAATATTTTTGAAAATTATCTAGTATAAATGTAGTCTCCGATTTGTCAACTCCTTGAAAATACCCACTCCGATTTTTGGACTTCACTCTAATTAATGGGATCCAACCCTTAAAGTGAAAAATCAACCCTTCTCTACCACGTATATATGACTTTGTCAAAAAATAATATTATTGACAATTTTCTAGTGTTACTTTAGTCTCTAATTTTTGGGCTCCTCGAAAATATCCACTCCGAATTTTAGGCTTCAACCCTTAACGTATAAAATAATCCTTCTCTACCACATAAATATGACTTTGTCAAAAATTATTATTTTTGAGAATATTCCAGTATCAGTAGAGTCTCTGATTCTTGGGCTCCTTGAAAATATCCACTCCGATTTTTGGGCTTCAACCCTTAACGTATAAAATCAACCCTTCTCTACCACATACATATGACTTTGTCAAAAATGATTATTTTTGTAAATTTTCCAGTGTCAGTAGAGTCTCTGATTTTTGGGCTATTCGAAAATATCCACTCTGATTTTTGGGCCTCAACCCTTAACGTATAAAATCAACCCTTCTCTACCATGTATATGTGACTTTGTCAAAAAATTATATTTTTGAGAATTTTCTAGTGTTAATGTAGTTTCTGATTTTTGGGCTCCTCGAAAATACCCACTCTGATTTTTAGGCCTTAACCCTTAACGTATAAAATCAACCCTTCTCTACCACATACATATGACTTTGTCAAAAATGATTATTTTTGTAAATTTTCCAGTGTCAGTAGAGTTTCTGATTTTTGGGCTATTCGAAAATATCCACTCTGATTTTTGGGCCTCAACCCTTAACGTATAAAATCAACCCTTCTCTACCACGTATATATGAATTTCTCAAAAAATAATATTTTTGAGAATTTTCTATTGTCAGTAGAGTCTCTGATTTTTGGGCTCCTCGAAAATATCCACATCAATTTTTGAGCTACAACTCTTAACGTATAAAATCAACCCTTCTCTACCACATACATACGACTTTGTCAAAAATTAATATTTTTGAAAATTTTCAAAAATCAGTCTTTTTCGGAATATTACATTGTTACTATAGTCTCTGATATTTTTCGAAATTTACCGTTCAAAAGGAGTCTCAGATTTTTCGGCTGTTCAAAAATGCCAATATCAAAGTTTAAGTTTTTATTATTAGGTTGGTGTTTCTTTACACAGGAGTGGTTTTTCTAAATTAATGTTAATTGCAGTTAAACTCTAAAATGAGCCCAAAATCTAGTGGATTTTACAAATTTTATTTTTTACATGGGGGTGTTTTTTTGAAAATGATGTAGTTTTGTTCATGCATTCGGGAGCCCAAAATAAGCCAGAAATTCTTGTTTTCTTTGTTTTTTCCGAATTGGATTTTTTACATAGAGGTGGTTTTATATTTAGTAGGAGTGGTTTTTGAAAATTGGTTGTTGGTGCGTTTAAGAACCCAAAAAATGCCCAAAATTCTAACGTGTTTGATTTTTTTTTTCAATTTTTATATAGTGGAGGTGCTGGCTTGATTCAAGTCAACACCTCCACTCAAAATTTGAATTTTCACAAAAAGTAGCGGAGCCCAAAAATTGGCAATACAGCCCAAAAAAAGCCCTAAAACAAGACAAAAATTCTGACGTAAAGAAATTTTGGAATTTCTTTTGTGGAGGTGCTAGCTTGATAGATCTCGGCGAATGCATTAACCGCCTTAGCGCTCGAACACGCGGAGAATTATTGTTCGCAGAGAAAATTTGTTTAATTTGATTCAATATGCGTGTCGACAGTCAATACTTGTAGAGAATTTTATTGCGCATCTTTTTTGTATGGCAGCCAAATGCGAAGGTTGTCACGTTTCTTAGTAATTTATGGAAAACAAACTTTTTCAACGAAACAACAATCAATACTTTTTTGCGTTCAACTCGCCAGATCTTTGTCGGGAATTAATATTTTTTTCTTCAAAATTTTTTGTAACATTCTTCAATATATCCTACGACTGTTAGGATATTTATCAAGTTTAAAAAACATTTCAGGGCCGTGTAGTGAATTTGAAAAAATATTTTCTTCGAAATCTCGGATGCATGTATACAAACGAGAAAGTTGTGTGAGGAAGTTTCGAATGTTGACAACTTCCAGTGAGAAAAATCTTCCTTAGGAATCAAAGAAGTTTTTCCAAGTGAGAGTGATGTGAAGATTATGTACGGCGTGCTAACCTCGACTCGGACCGTATGTCAATGTACGTCAACCCGTCGCACTATGTTCCGCGTACCGAGTCGAAGTTACCACGCCATATGTAATTTTGATATCACCCTCACTTTTTCCCCCCATGACAAAAGATCTAAAACTGTTTGGAAAAACCTCTTTGATTTCTAAGGAAGATTTTTCTCACTGGAAATTGTCAAAATTCAACACATCCTCATACAACTTTGAATCTGTTTGTCATACAAAAAAGATGCGCAATAAAATTCTCTGCAAGCATTGACGGTCGACACTCAAATTTGAGCAGTTTTTAAAATTTGCTCCACCGATAATAATTCTCCGCGTGTTCGAGCGCTAAGGCGGTTATTACAGCCGCCCCTTCAATTTATAAGATAAAGTACTATTAAAAATTCCTACTATACGGAAAATATTTATATGTGGATTTGTGATAATTATTAGAATACATTAGGGTTAAAAAAAATATACGATGTTCATAAAATTTAATACAACAGTTAATTTGAAAAATACGCTTGAAAAATATCTTTTGTATATAATTCTTTATATTTTAATATGCCCTACTTTTTCCCGTTTTCCAACTATTTTGTTCTACTTTGCATTTTTTTCTTCAAATTTCTTGGTCCTATGCACCTTGTCCTCTTTTTAAAACTTTTTTGTCCTACTTTATTATCTTTTTCAAATTTTTATGTCTTACTTTGTTTTATTTTTTAAGTAAATTTTTATCCTACTTTGTCCACATTTTTCAAATCTTTTTGTCCTATCTTTCGAAAATCAATTGTGGTCACCCTATGCACATAATACGTCACACTTTTTTCTTTGTTGAAGTAACGAAGGAATAATAAGGAGACCTAACTCCGTTTCCCCACTTGGCAATAAAAACATTACCGTAAGTGGTATGCACATTATAGGAAGCGTGCGAGTGAAAAAGTTTGTCAAATTGACGTAAGTTAGAGAGATTCTGTTCGTTTGTTTTGATGCAGGTGGCAAGAATTTTTCGTTCTAAGCCATGTGTAAAGTGCGCTTGACAAGTGCCAAGTGCGCTTGACACACTCTCTGTTTGTTATTTATGATCGAATTCTTATTTCAATTTCAGCCTCTCTGCTTGTTATTTATAATCGTATTTTTATTTCAATTTTGGGAAAGGACATTTTAAAGCCTTTAAAACATTTAAACGAGCTACCTAAACCTTTAAATATATCTACCTGAGCGCCAGCGGAGAAGTTTTCAGAGCTTCTCAGATCCTTGAGAAGATGCTGATCAACAAAAGAAACACAACCTCTAACTTACGTCAATTTGACAAACTTTCTCACTCGCACAATTTTCCATGTACAGGAGGAGGACAACTGCGCATCTTTGCACGGAAATTTAAGATCATTCTGTATTGTGCCTACCACTTACGGTAATGTTTCGATTGCCAGTTTTAAATGGATTCCCACTGGTAGTTGGGTCTCTTTATTATTCCTTCGTGGTTTAAATAAAGACGAAAATAAAATAGGCTTCAAGCCAAAGGGGATACAACGATAAAAACGAAAGAAAAACATCTAACTTTTCACTTGTTAATAAAAAGTCAGCCAGACTGTCATAATTTTCCCTAAAACTCTTGGAAAACCTAGGCGTAACATTAAAACAGTGAAACTCTTCTTTTGTGCTGTTTTTGGGGTTAGCGGCGGTGGAGAACAAATCTGATATAGTAAGGATTCGGATGTAAACGCTTTTGTTTGTTCACGCCTGAGTGGCCACCGCACACTCCGCGCATCCGACGCGGCTCCTATACAGCTTTCTCGTATGACAAGCCATTATTTATTTACAGCCTTTTAAACAATATATTTTTCATAAATCCATGCTCCCTTAAGTAATCGATTCAAAAGAAGCGCATGAGACAGGGCTGGCTTAAAGCGAAGGCGAAGCAGACGACCGCCTGTTCCGCCTACGATCGTAGGGCGCTAAGAGCGCTAAATGAAGGTGCCAAACAAGCCAAATTAGCTTTGCCTGCAGCTTAAATTGACCTTCTTCCGCCCCTGACATGAGGACCCTGAATATGCATAATTAATTTAGAGTCCATAAAAACATTTCTGTGGCGAAATGTTGTCACAGGCTTATACTGCCCAATATGTCGAAGGCATTTTTGGTTAGAGTTGGATTTTTATTTGATCATTTTGCACGTTGTTCTCCCGGTATATATCATCAGTCCCGGACGCATTTTTATAATGCAATCAAGTGATCTAATGAGAGCAGCCTGCCCAGACATATTGGACAAAGCCTGGTTTTTACCCCATCATTGACGGACTGGGTTGCAGTCAAGTACACGATGGGGTGACCTACAGCTTAAGGTGGGTTCCGAACCACCAGAACCTCGGTAAAGGTACATTGAAAAATTTCCAGAGGTACCGGCTCAGGGATAGAACCCCGGACCTCTGAGGTGACGTCCAAGTGTCTAACCAACTGAGCCACCGAGGCTCCATTATTATTATTATTATTATTATTATTATTATTATTATTATTATAACACCATTAGTCCATTTCTCTTTCGGGATAGGCGTGACTCACTCGGCAGGGGAAAGGAGTAGTGTGTGGAAGGGATAGAGATTTTTCAGATAGATCCAGAATTCTCGTGCTATTTAAGTAAATAACACGTTCGTTCCGCAACACTGCTCCGACCCAGGTTGCTGATCAATCTCTTTAGCAATCACCCCAAGCGAAGAACCTCACGAAGTCGTTATGTAAGGTTCCCCACTTGGGTCCATTAGTAGCCAAGGTCTTTTGTTTTAGGCATCATTCCCTCTACTGACACCCTTTTTATTAACTATTTGCCGCCATACTTTCCTGTCCTGGGATACTTCTCTAGCTTCTTTTATGTCCATGCATTTTTTCATGCAGGCTCTCGTGTTTCTGTGACTTCTTATGTCTCTTCTAACTAGGGTCTCATTCACACATTCTAACCATTCTTTCCGCGGTCTACCTCTGGGCACGCTGCCATTTACTTTACCTTGATACACTTGTTTCGTTAGTCGTTCATTTAACATTCTCTCAACACGTCCGAACTATCTTAACCGATTTCTTTCCCATGTGTCTACTAGCGTCTCTTCCGCACCACATTCTTTTAGAACTATCTCGTTACTTACTTTGTCCATCAGAGTTTTCCCGCATATTATGCGCATGAATCTCATGTCAATAGCGTTAATTTTACTGTTATCTTTTTCTTGATAAGTCCATGTCTCGCTACCGTATAGTACAGTTGGTACAAATATAGAATTATGTATTGTGATTTTAGCTTTATTTGATATATTTTTACTTCTGTATGATGCATTGTAATTTAATGATTGTGAAAAATTCTTATTCTTCATAACTTTGTTCGTTCAAGCAATCGGAAAGGCAATGTTTTTAAATTGGAGACAGGCTACGTCACGTTGACTGTTTCACAATATGACCGTCGTATTGTTCTAAAAGAGATAATAATGTTATACAATTGCGTTATTTTATTAAACATTTCTATTTTTTAAGTTCTTCATTTTCAATTGTTAGCAAAACTTTTTTGGAGACAGAAAATATAATGTAAAATTTGAATTACTGCTCATTTTTACTTACTTCCAGGATATTTAAGTGTAATTTTAGCAGAATGTAGTCCAGAATAAAAAATGTAGCTAGAATCGAGTCAAAGCAACATTTAAATTTACATTTTATTACTATTAAAAAAAAACATTTTATTTATATTGATCAGAATAAAAATTTGATACCTAATTTAGTAAATGATATCCTGGCCAAATTTTTTATTTAATTCCAAATTTCATAAAAAAATAATGGACATAGTTTTGACTAGCTTTCCGCAGTAGCCCGACTACTTTAATTATTATATGCAGTCATGAGTTAATTTATTTATTTGTATCAAGCAATTACTTTGCTTTGCAGTACTTAAATAGAAAATATCTCGGAAAACTATAGTAGTAATTTTCCACTAGCCTTTAGTAGCTCACTTTTCAATAATGAAGTCTGTAAAATCTCGCTAGTAATTATCTAAGTTTTACCAATTTTCATATAGCGAGAACTCAAAGTATCTTTTGCATGAAAAAAAAAGCAATACACTTAAAATAACCTTTATTGGGCACTCACGTTCATATTTATTTAATCTGATGTTTATTTGAGGCGAATAATTTTTACAAAGTTTGGTAATTAATAATAATAATAATAATATAATAATAATAATCAATTTTTTAAAAAAAATAAAGAAAATATACAACCGACAAAAGTTTTGAAAATCAAAAATAGAACTCTGCTGAAAAGTAGCCACAATTTTTAAGTTATCAAAAAATATGCCGTCGCAATGATGAAAGATTTAAAAAAAAAATTAACTCGCTGCCTATTGTGATGTCCACGCGGACATATTTTATGACAATATAGATATTATTAGTCTTTAAAATGCTCGAGAGCTCGCGACGATTCTATGGACGTCATTTTAGTACTCACTAAATTTTCAGATTCTTTTGTTTTCATAGTCAACAGTTCGAATTTCGTTGACTGGATAACAGCTGTTGGTGCATTTTGCAACAATTTATTGTTAAACTGGTCGAAAATTCGAGTGAAAAAACGTAATTTTATTACTCTTCAAACCCACGGGGAATGATTGTTTGGATGCTAAAAACTAACTAGAAGTTTGACTGGCAGCTCCTGAGTGGTGCCAAAGTTGACTGGCAGGTTGTCAAAAATATCAAAAATTCGAGTGAAAAAACGGCATTTTAGTACTCTTAAATCCCATTGCGGATGATTTTTTAGGTGCAAACCACTACCAAGAAGTTTGAACGGCAGCTCCTGAGTGGTGCCAAAGTTGACTGGCAGACTGTCAAAAAGGTCAAAAATTCGAGAGAAAAAACGTCATTTTAGTACTCTGGAAACCCATTGGGGATGATTGTTTAGGTGCAAACAACTAACAAGAAGTTTGACTGGCAGCTCCTGAGTAGTGCCAAAGTTGACTGGCAGGTTGTCAAAAATGTCAAATATTCGAGTGAAAAAAAGTCATTTTGAGATGAATCACGTCAAGTGGGCACCCTAATTTCCAACCCAAGCAATCCTCATAAAATGATTATATCAATGGAATCTTTACACAAACAGGAACATATAAACGATGGGCTTTTGACAAAATTATTAGTTTAACTATTTTTTTTTATGCAACTAAAATTTATAACTCTTTTTACTCAATAATTTATTGCGCTCGAACTATCAGATATTCTTTTTTACGAAAATTGGTGTACATACCAATGAAAGACAACTCTTACGAATAAAAAATATGACGATGCGTGATAAACAATTTTTTCATATTTTTAATAACTTTTTTTTAAACAGTTGACATTATTATTAACTTCTGGATGCTCTAATGGTTCAGGTTTTTGGTGATATGTGTACAAACTATTTAAGAATGATAATCGAAAAGAAAATTTCACTGCCCGCCACTCGTTTACTCAGAAACTATTTATTTGCGAAGCGCGGCGCAGCGCGCAACTTGCGCTCACGGAGTATCGAGGCTGCGC
>NC_046659.1:59402559-59408656 GCF_010883055.1 Belonocnema kinseyi
GAATGTATATAATGAACATTATTTGTGCTTATTAATTTATAAATAGATATTTGAATAAATATTATACGGCTTCACTTTAAGTAGCATCCATTTCAATCATTTTTAATCATGGGAAAAAGCAACGATTAGAGTTTACGGCAGCGGCGCTCCGGCGCGCAGCCTCGATACTCCTTGAGCGCAAGTTGCGCGCTGCGCCGCGCTTCGCAAATAAATAGTTTCTGAGTAAACGAGTGGCGGGCAGTGAAATTTTCTTTTGGATTATCATTCTTAAATAGTTTGTACACATACCACCAAAAACCTGAACCATTAGAGCATCCAGAAGTTAATAATAATGTCAATTGTTTAAAAAAAAGTTATTAAAAATATGAAAAAATTGTTTATCACGCATCGCATTATTTTTTGTTCGTAAGAGTTGTCTTTCATTGGTATGTACACCAATTTTCGTAAAAAAATATCTGATAGTTTGAGCGCAATAAATTATTGAGTAAAAAGAGTTATAAATTTTAGTTGCATAAAAAAAATAGTTAAACTAATAATTTTGTCAAAAGCCCATCGTTTATATGTTCCTGTTTGTGTAAAGATTCCATTGATATAATCATTTTATGAGGATTGCTTGGGTTGGAAATTAGGGTGCCCACTTGACGTGATTCATCTCTTTAGTACTGTTGAAACCCATTGGCGATGATTGTTTAGGTGAAAACAACTAACAAGAAGTTTGACTGGCAGGTTCTCGGTGGTGCCAAAGTTGAGTGGCAGACTGTTAAACATGCCAAAAATTCAAGTGAAGAAACGTCATTTTAGTACTCTTGAAACGCATTGTTTATCCTATAGATGAAAATTTTAGTTAATGAAAAGGACAAAACTTTCATTGTGTTGCTGATTAAAATGCTAGTCAACTTTGGCACGACTCAGGAACTGCCAGTCAAATTCTTTGTCAGTTGTTTGCACTAAAACAATCATCCTCAATGGGTTTAAAGAGTACTAAAATGAAGGTTTTAATTATCATCCTGTCATTTTTTTATATGTTTGACAGCCTGCGAGTCAACTTTGGCACTACTCAGGAGCTGCCACTCAAACGTCTTGATAGTTCTTTGCAGTCAAACAACCATTCCCCGTTGGTTCCAAGAGTTCTAGAACGTTTTTTTTACTCGAATTTTCGATCAGTTTAACGATAAATTGTTGCAAAATGCATCAACAGCTGTTAGTCAACAAATTTCGAACTGTTGACTATGAAAACAAAAGAAACTGAAATTTTAATGAGTACTAAAATGACGTCCATAGAATTGTTGCGAGCTCTCGGACTACAAGAAGTCCAAAAGGAGCGATGAATTGGCTGAAAAAAATTCGGATTAGCTTAGACACGTGAGCTTAAACGTGATTTGAATTTCAAAGAAAAAGTCGTTAAAAAATTATAATAAAATAAAAATAAAAATTATATTGTACGCGAGCACACTATTAAAGTTCGAGTATACCTAGAGTATACCTTGTCACATTTCAGTATACTTTCCACAGATTTAGGGAAATTTGTGTCCACGTTGATTCTAGCCTGACCCCCCCCAGTCCCCCTCGTGGACAAGCGTGTAATTTTGCCAAACCTCCCCCCTCCCCCCTAAAGTGTCCACGTGGTATATGGATAGCCCCAAAGGGTCAGCATTTTTTAAACTGCAATAGTTCTAGTGCTCTCTTGAACTGAACTAGTGAAATTATCACCTGTTGAATCAATATTTTGAGTTATCACTGATGAACAGGAATTTTCTGGCTGCGGCTGGGTAAACCAGTTAGTAGATCAACTGAAACAGAGTTAAATTATTCTCAAGTTAACCTCAAGTCTAGCCGCCAGTTCGCATGTGTCGCACGTCCACGTGTTACAAAAAATGATTGAAAATTCACTTTATTGTGTACTAGTGTTTTTGTTGGAAATATTTTGGACCTGTGGCTGCAATAAGCAGGGGATATAATACCTTTCGTTTGAAAGAGGGGAAGTCCCTGGCCACTTGGGTTTGACTTCGAGCGACGCGTTGACGAAAATCGAAATGACGGCCCTTCCCACAGTTAGGCGAAATACAGGGTGGACACGCTGGAGCTTACCAAAAAGTATGTAACCCGCCTTACACGCTAATGCTATTCTTATGGAGTGTATGCGGGGTTGCATATATTTTGGTAAGCCCCAGCGTGTCCACCTTGTATGTGTACATTATATACTACGAGCTAACTTTTTATTACTTAAGACTAACTTAACTTATTATGAATGATCTATGTTAAATTATGATACATTCTTTGGACTACTGTAAGCACTCTTTTTCTCCAGTACTCTTTCTGTGTTTATTAAATCTATCCGCCGACTGTTCGTAAACACTTAGAACATAACTGCGTAGGTTCGATCAACCCGCTGAATGGTCGTTAAAGCATTGTAACATAAAGAAAACTGAGACTAGGTTCTTAGAATTATGAGATTGTCACCCTTCGAAGCTAAGACCACCAGGTATGCCTTTTACGATGAAAACCAAGCACTTGTCACCAGAGCTTGAGTTCCGTACATTTTCGGTGCTTGAATCAAACACATCGAATGATTCTGAGTTTCTTACGAGCGAGAAAAAAAGCGTTTACTATTTTGAAAGAGCTGTCTTGAGTTTCTGGCTACTTCTCAAAGCTTTTCTACAAGTCGAGTCTAATAAGCATTCTTTTTTTTATGTTTAAATTCTTGATCGAGACTCATACCCGCTCCTAACTTAGTGCTTCTGGACGAGTTCACCTGTATTCACAAGGTTTGACAATTTCTCTCCCTTGTTAGGCTTTAGATACCCCGCTCAGCCTAGAAGGCAACCTTGTGAATCCTCCAGAAGTCTCTTTCTTTAAGGAGTCTCACTCTTTTCTTGAGAACTCCCGTTAATTTGAGCTCTATTGAGGAGTTTTACTCTTTGAGTATTCCTAAACATGGAATCACGCTGAGCTTGAGAAGTTTCCAGATTTGCTAACTATTTTGTGAGTAACTGTGCCTAATTCAAAAGCAACATTTCTGTAAACTGTTTAATTTGTCACTGTTCCTTCAACTTACCCACTTTTATTTGGATTATTGTGTCATCAATAAAAACGGATTAACATGTGAAGAGTGTCAGTGATTTCGTTCACCAGTACCAGTTTTAGTGTTGTTTTGTTTGATTTTCAAATTGAGATTAATCAATCTACGTGTTTAAAAGTCAAAATTTTGTATTACACTCAATGCTACTTACATGTTTTCTCTTGATGTTAACTTTGAACATGAAATACTGGAATGGAATCAACGTAAAATTGTAAATATTTATTGTAGAATTTGGGTTTGAAAAATGGAAAGTCGCTAGTGAAAATTTAACTAAGCTTGGGAAAAACTCTGAGACAGTAAAGTAGAAATAAAAACTTGAATACAGAACATGGAAAATGTATTTTTCGAATTTTGATTATAAAAATTGTATCTAAGATATCCAATTCAGTTTCCACAAATTCCAAATCATTTGTGAAATTTGTACAAAGCTTAAGGGAAACTCTAAATGCGAAAAAAGAATTAAAAACTGAAAAACATAAAATGAAAAAGACGTTTTTGCATGTTTAATCATAACACTCGTACTTAAGTCGTAGGATTTTCTTTTGAAAAATGCGAAGTCTACAGTGCAATTTGAAGCGTATACGGAACTCATTTTTTGTAACGTGGTAACAAGATGAGAATTGAAAGCAAACTGAATGTTAAATCAAAAAGCATGAAAGAGGGAGCTCTTCTTAATATTTTGACACAAAAATCATGTCGATACACCTTACCGACTGCGAGTAAAGCCACCCACGCTTTAACTTGACAGACTGTGTAAACTTAGAAAAACTCTAAACAGGTAAAACATAAATATGGACTTAAATACAGAAAATGTTAATTGATTCTGATTTTAAAAATTGTACTTGAGTCATCGAATTAGAGTGTTAGAATTTTGAAATCAGTCGTGAAATTCCAACACAACTTGTAAGAAAATTTCTAAAGCATTCCGGCTGGTCAACAACTGCGATTGCCCCCCACACTTTTACAACCTATATAGGAGCCTAAAGAATATGTATGCAAAATTTGGTGATGGTTGATCAAAAGCTGTGGATTGGCATAAGCATCATCCGTTTTAGGCCACTTTTTACATTCTTATCAGAGAAGGTATTAGATTTGTGTAAAATTTGACACCCCTTTTTTGGTCAAATATCCGCGTTTCGAGACCCCATGAAACCAAAAAACAGGTTTTTACGAATGTGTCTGTCTGTATGCTTGGATTTTTGTCTGTCCGTATGTCTGTATGTATGTATGTCTGTCTGCCTGTGAGCATTTACAAAATTAAAAAAAACAGACGAAAATGACCATTTTAAGCCAAATAACGCACGATATGAAAAAAAGTAAAGAAAATAAAAACGTTGATTTTTGAATGCCCTACAAGATTATCATGAAAAATTTTGAAATTTTCTTGAAAAATCGAAAATTCAAAACTTGACAGCATAAAAAATCATGGAAAATCCAAAAATTACATTTTTCGGTGAAACTGCAAAATACGGTAAAAGATGAGTAAACGAAACTTTGCATTTGAGAAAGATCTACTCATTTGTAATAAATAACTTTTTGATAGGCTGCGTAGTTTTCGCTTGAATCGTCAAAAACATCATTAAAGGTCATACAAAAATCTGCCCGCTGCGTGGGCACATTCTCATCACAACTTTTGTCTTTTAATTTTTTTCTCGTTTCGTGTCTGGGGTTTCAAAAAACAAAATTTTTTAATGTTTTTAATGCTATTTTTTACGCATTAGAACAAAAAAACGGTACTATCCAAAAATGATTCATGACAAACTCATTTATACATTCTCGTCAGAGAAGGTAAGGAGAAGGATTTGTGTAAAATTTGCAACCCACCCCAGTTTTTGCCAAATATCCACGCTTTGAGACCCCCTGAATCCAAAAAATAGGTTCATACGAATGTGACTGTTTGTTAGAACGATAACTTTTGAAAAAAATAATCTATTAGATTGGCCTTTGGTACACTCTTTGAGTGTCCTAAACTAATTTTGGATAAAATTTTAGGTAAAAATTCAAAAAGTGAGCGCATATTGAATATTTTTGACACCACTTTCTTTTAAGTTTCCGAAATTTTCTGTACGGATATTCGTATTATTCAAAAAGTCGAATAATTTAATCTGCTGACTTTTTGCATAAAAACACAAATTACCAGAGTTATAGCATTTACAACCATTTTAATCTGTAATCCCAAATATCTTCTAAAATACTTTATCTGCGAAGAAATGATTCGGACAAAGGTTGAAGAGATTCGAGAGGGACATTTGACTGTACCATCAATTTTGACCTTGAGGTCAATTTTCTAGGTCAAATGGGGCTAAGACCTTTACTTAAATGAGAACGCTTGTTTTTGACTGCGGATTTGATAAGAGCGGGAAACACGTAAAAAATTGCCTGTGGAAAAATGGTGAATGTACACTCAAAAAATGTTTGTTTGAATCAAACAACAAAATTTGTTTAAATTCATACAGTTGAATCAGACAAATTTTTTGCTTTGATTAAAAAAAGGTTTATTTAATTTTAGGAAATGGAAACTATTTGCCTTATTGATTGAAACAAATAATTTTCTTAGTACAATTTGTTTTATTTAAATAAAAAATGGACTTTTATTAAACAATTCATTTGCTTAAAATCTGTTTAATCGAATTCATAAAAATATTTGTTTGATTTAAACTAAAAATACAGTACAAAGCAGTGCCACAAAGTGCCGCTAGGCGTGATAAAGCGCTGCCGGCGGTTCCTAAGTAACTAACCTAGAATCTGAATTAATTGCTCATGTGATTTATTTGATGACATTGGAATTCTTTCAGTGTTGTATTAATCTGAAGGTTCTGATTTTCTGTAAAATCTTAAATTAATTGAAAAATGGACGAAATATCTCTATTTTAGGAATTACTTGAATTGTAGGGCGCTTACCTTGGATATAATTGAAGATTTCGAATGGGAATCTTTTTCAATACTAACCTCCTTTCTT
The DNA here is from genome assembly GCF_010883055.1 of Belonocnema kinseyi. Lineage (NCBI taxonomy): Eukaryota > Metazoa > Arthropoda > Insecta > Hymenoptera > Cynipidae > Belonocnema > Belonocnema kinseyi. The sequence goes on from NC_046659.1 coordinate 59,408,598, forward strand.
TATAAAGATGATTTATGAAACCAATCATGTTTTTTTCTATTTTCTATTTTCAACACTGA
>NC_046659.1:59408756-59442491 GCF_010883055.1 Belonocnema kinseyi
ATTCAATTCAAATGTCTAACCCTGATACATTTCTCATTATTCTAATTTATGATTGTTTTATTCAGAAATGAGAAGCACAAAGTTAACAATTAACCAGAATTAAGCTTCGGAATGAATAAGAGTTTCTGGTTTTACATATACAACGATAATTATGATTATGAATAAACATATTATCGAGCTTATACATTATTTTTATAAAGAATGCGCAATTTTGAGGTTAAGTGTAAAAAAAAGATTTACTTTACTTGACAAAGTCTACAATTATTTAAATATATATATGTGTGTGTGTGTGTGTGTGTGTGTATTAAATGCAAACAAGAAATTTACTTATTTTGAACCAGAGATTTATTTGAACAAACCAAAAATGTATTTGAACCAAACAAATGAGGACACAAACAAATTTATTCGAATCAAGCAAACATTTGCTAGACCCCATATTAAAGAAATAGTTTGTTTAATTCAAACAAAATTTGTTTGATTCAAACAAACCTTTTTCTGAGTGTAGTAAGTTCTGTTTCCTTTGGGGTGCTATCTTGTCGTGAGTTCCCCTTGCATCTTACGTTTCATGTGGTTGATTAACGTGAGTCCCCTTGCCTCTCACCATTACTACCAGTGTTACAATCAGCCACGGAGTAACTGTTTGAAGTTTTCCATTGGCTTGTAGACACAAAAGTAGACGTCTTTCAAAACCGTCTACAGTTTTCAGCAAGGTTTCTCGAGAGATGGCTGCGCAAGCTGCCCGAATCCTTTTCATCGGATCTTCTCTTTTTGTGGATCGTTGAGCAAAAACTGCATTTCTAATACAACCCCATAAAAATAAATCAGGTGATGTTAGATCTGTTAAGCAGGGGGAGGGGGCATTCGAATGGACTTCCTCGTCCAATCCATCTTTCATTGAAATTTAAGTTCAAAAACGCACGTACGATGAGTGAAAAATGTGATGGAGCACCATCTTGTTGAAGCCACATTCTATGTCTTGTTGGTTTAAGTCAACGTTTTCCAATAGTCCAAGTAAATGGTCCCTTAAGAATTCCAAATAATTGTTCCTGTCAACGTTTCCGTAAAAAAAGTAGGGTCTAATTAAAAAGACATTTACTATTTCGCACCACACCATAACACTCCATCGATTTGGATGATCCATCGGTCTGTACCAGTGAGGATTTTCGTCCGACCAATAATAACAGTTATGTCTATTGAGTTGCTCGTTGCTGCAGAATTTACTTTCATTTGAGAAAAGTGCACATCGAAAGAAACTAGGATCATTCTGTACCATTTGCAAAGCCCATTGACAAAAATTAATACGCGCTAAAAAAAACTCACGACAAGAAAGCAACCCAAAGAAAACAGAACTCACTACGTCCATGCCGTTGTTTCTGAGCGATGCTAAAAGTAAGGACAAAGTGTCTTTTTTTTTGTAACTAGTCACAGAGAAGTGACATTGTCAAGATTTTTACTTTTGTAACTACATAGATACAGTCTTTACATCTTATCCCAAATTATTGTTATTGTCTGGGTACACCTAAACATTTCAGACATTTGTGAAGTATCTTGAACGTTTTTTTGCTGCGAAAAACTAAGACAATTTTGAAAAAGGGCATCTGGTCGTTTCTCAGACCTTCAACCTTAATTCTTTACCATTCCAAGATCACAAAAACCATTTTTTCATAGGTAATTTTTGACGTGAAATTTCCTTCTCTTTTCAAATCCACAGTGAAAAATAGGGGTTATCCTTCAAGAAAAGGGTCTTACCTCCATTTGACCTTGAAAATTGACCTCAAGGTCAAAAGTGATGGTACAGTCAAATGTCCCCCTCGGCCCTGGTCAACCTTTGATAAAGTATTTTAGAAGAGATTTGGGATCGTTCACAGTGGAATTTTTAGTATTGTCGTTCATTGAAATTGTTGAAAATTATAAATTCATCGTGTAGGGGTAAGTCTAAATATTAAAATACTCCGAATAATACAGCATACCTTTTGTTTTGTGAAACTTTTTACCAAACACCTTAACCTATATTGTGACATTTTTTAAAATAGAATTTCAATAGAGCCGCCAACAAAAATACGTAAAAAAGTGACTGGCTCACTGCTGGAACAAATTCAAGTATCCTTAAAGCAATTCAAGAAGGAGAAAAAGTACTACAAAAATTTCAAACTTTGCATTGGTAATTATTCTTAAAATTTCAAAAATTTGCGTTCTGATATTAATAATTATCTTCTTCAAAATCCAATTAAATTGAATTTTCAACATTTTAATTATGAATTTCACGAAATTCATAAGTAAATGAATTGCCTCTAAAAAGATTTTCGTTTCGGCGCCACTGAAGGGAAGGTTTCCTTTCACCGAACATATTTGACAAAGCTGTACGGTGCTTGAGAACGTTTGAATTCGCGCGCGCGCGTCACGTGACTCTTACGTGTCGCTGGAGAGAGGGTATTCTGACACTTCGTGTTCGCTTCCCCTATAACCCCGAAAACGAGAAGTGTCGTAGAGTCTACTGTATATATATAAAATGAAATCTTATAAACTCCCATCTAACACAACACTGCTGAAGCTGGTGACCTTCTCAGAATAAAACACTAAGTAGCTATGCCACATTAATAGAAATTTCATGGGAATCTTGTTGTAACCAGACTCTCCACCCTAGATGCTTTGAGGGACTCGTTTAGTAAATTATTAAAAGATGAAGCAATTGGGTTGTAGAACACGATGCGGTAGAAAATTCACTTGACAAAGTCTGGGTCAGTCAGGTGAGGACATAATTATGAAGTTAAAGAACGGTAAGGCTGCTGTGTATACCGTATGTGTAACGTTTAAATCGTAAAAATATCATTAGAAATGAGCAAATGCTGTTGATGAAAAAACGACAGAAAATTACAATAAAATGTTTAAGTACAACATTTTTTTTTTAAATGCGCATTTGTTTAAACGAGACAATGATACTGCATCTTTTTCAACACCAATGCATGTTATAAATTATAATAATATACATTTATGGGATTGATATACAATTTCAGGAATAAAGTCGATTGCGAAGCACGAGATACGTGATTAGAATGTGTTCGTTAAAGCCGAAGGAGCTTTAACAATAGAGAATTCACAATCACCAAATTACTGTTGTGGATGCTTTGACCTTTAGTTTTAAAAAGTGTGTGCATAAAGAAAGAGCGCGTAGCGCGAGGTAAATACATTATTGAGCGCGAAGCGCGAGCTAAGTATATTATCGAACGCGAAGCTCGAGAACCAATATTTGCGCACCCTAGGCGCGCTCAAACTTACGAGCGAAGCGAGCCACCGCGCTATCAGAATGTACCCGCGAAGTGGACAGATTTTAAAAATTATTATTATAACATAAAGGGCATGCTCTTCGTGACCACGTGACCAAACTAGTCCCCGGATATGAGCATTTTTTTTGGTGTTCACTGTGTCCACACGGATTGAGATATCGTGTTTAAAATTTGACAGATTAAATAAAAAGCACTAAAGAACGTTTGTATACATCAATATTTTTTAGTTTTGAAAAAAGTTTTTTTTCTAAATCGATGAAATAGGATATTACCATTCGAGTTTTAGCACTTTGCAGAAAATTTTTGGTTTGATGCATTTCGGATTTTCTGTTTCGCCTATATTGAGCACTGACACCAATTTTGGACTAAATCGTCCAAACCTTAAAAAAATTAATGTAAGCAATAAAATTTGCACACTCGTTGCAATTCAACAAATAAGTATCTGCACACACGTAACCTATCATTATTTTCGGAGCATTTTTAGCAATAATAGATTTTATGCTTTCACGATGATTCATTTTGATAAAAAAGAGATATTTCGGGTTTCACTCGTGTAAAAAACTACTACGAATTGTTTGCCACAGCAATTTCTGTGGAGAATGAAATAATTATCAGTTTTTTTGGTTCTCACTACGTCCACACGGATTGAGATATCGTGTTCAGGATTTAGGAAGTTATACCGAAAGGACTAAGGAACATTTGTATATATCAAAATGTTTATAATTACGAAGAAAGTTTTCTAGTGAAATACTATACGAATAGGAAAAAAACTTTTAACGTCGATAAAGTAGATGTGTCGATTTAAAAAAATCGAGGGACATCATAGAGTGTGATACTTGAAAATCCGTTCAAGTCCCATCTTGAGAAATGTTCATCTTCAGAAAATAATTTAAATTCTTTTGTGGATTTTTTGTACTGGTGTAAAACAATTCTAAGTTATACCAAACCAATAACAATAAAATTTCGCCCGGGGGCGAAAGACAAGGAGAGTCCGACGCTGAGCACCGCCGGTTGGTTCACTGTCAACAATAGTTATCAGCTGATCGATTCAACGTCAAAAATAAGACGTCAAGGATTATGAAAGTTGGTTGGAAAACTCTGAAGAGTAAATTTGATCACATTTCTGGTGTTGCTATGTTTCCAATTTGAAATTTACCTTTTATTTTTAGGACCAAAAAAATAAAAATCATTCTACACAAAAATTTCATGGACAAACTTAGTCACTTGATCTCGAGTTTATCGTCGTTCAAAGTTTCTTTTTTTCTCCGCTAGAAATCGCTAAAAATGCTCCAAAAATAATGATAGGTTACGTGTGTGCAGATATTTATTTGTTGATTTGCAACGAATGTTCAAATTTTATTGCTTGCATTAATTTTTTAAGGTTTAGACGATTTAGTACAAAATTGGTGTCAGTGCTCAATATACGCGAACCAAAAAATCCGAAATGCATCAAACCAAAAATTATCTGCAAAGTGCTATAACTCGAATAGTAATATCCTATTTCATCGATTTATAAATAAACTTTCTTTGAAACTGTAAACATATTAATGTATACAAACGTTCTTTAGTGCTTTTTATTTAATCTGTCAAATTTTAACCCTTTTCAGCATACACTTTTCAGGGAAACGAGTTTTCATGAAAATTGGTACATAGGGGTTTTTGGGTTTTCTGAATTTTCAAAATCTAAATTCAGATTCGCGATCAGTGACTTCAAAAATCCTTGTGCAATAATTTTTAAAAACATCCAGAAAACTTCATTATTTTGACGGCCATATTGTATCCGTTTCAAGTTTCGGGCGCCATCTTGGATCCAACATTTAAAATTTCCAAAATCTGAGTTCATATTCGTAATCACTGACCCCAAAAACCCCTGTATACCAATTTTCAGATAAAATCCAAAAATATTCCCAATTTCGGCAGTCATATTGAATCCGCCATTTTGAATGTTTAAAATATGAGTCCAGATTCGTATTCAGCGACCCCAAAAGCCCTTCAGCACCCATTTTCATGAGGATATAATGGAATTTTTTTCCAATAATGAATTTTTTCAACAAAAAAGGTTTTTTTTCATCTTTGTTTATAATTATTAACAAATTATTTAAAAAATGTAGACCCTTCGCACAAAAATTTCAATTTTCTATCATCCTGTGAGCATGAAATTAAAAAAAAAAACCTGTGTAAAATCCAATAAAAACTACTCCGAAATCGCAAAAAATAATATGCAAAAAGATGGGAATACGGTATTCCTACCATGCCGCAAAGGGTTAAACACGATATCTCAATCCGTGTGGACACAGTGAACACCAAAAAAAAAAAATGCTCATAACCGAGGACTACTTTGGTCACGTGGTCACGAAGTGCATGCCCTTAAGCCATGATTTTATTTATATACACAGTCAATGCTATTTTGCATTATTTATTAAACAAAGCTTTTATCAATTAGTGATTCGCATGGCTGTAGTAACTATCCCCCGGGGCCTAATCTACATGCATATACATTTTTGAGCCGGTATTTGCAACAGTGTTGAAGGTATCAAGCCTCAAGGGTACAAATTTGAATTTTATATAGTAGATTATATTCCCAGTGAGCTCAAAACCATTAACATCCCAAAAACGTCCTTGGGACGTTCCTGGGACATCAAATGTCAGTCCAATCAACGTCTCTAAGATGTCTAATGTACTAAAGATGTCCTAAAGCCCCCTTAAAGGTATAGGAAGTTCCCGGGACATTTTTCGTACTGACATTAGACTTCTTAAGAGCATCGCTAGGATGTCTAAAAGACATATTCCAAAAGGTTTCTTAGGGATATCCCGAAAACGTTTCTAGGATATCCTTAATTTTTTTCCCCACTGGGTTGCATCCCGACCCTCATTTATTTTGGCAAGAGTAAAGTGTTGTTTTTGTAAGATTAGCATAAATGTGATCAATGATAAGTAAGTATAACATAACCAGCTGATGGATGATACCACATACGGCTGACACTGAGTGGACCAGTCAACCGCACTGAATAATTCAGTAGTGCAATTCCAGCGACTGAATTCCACTTAGTGACCCAGTAAAGTCTCACTGATTGCCGGTAACACACTTACGGATGCTTCAATGGTGTTCACTGGTTTATTTTAAGAAAATGTGTAGCGCATCTGACTTAGAACTTCAGCGTGTAAGATGATGTGTAAGGTTGGATTCTCGCTGCCTGCGAATTTCAGTTTTTTCACAACATTACAATACATACATGCGGCAATATTACAATAATTCATTTCTTACATAATACACATATTATTTAAAACATATTACATACTAAATAATAATTTATAATACTTTACAATACTCGCATTTTAAAACTACAATATTATATTATATTTCATTGCAACGTTACTTTACATCCCGAAAATAAACGTTCAATACATTTATTCTAAAATTTTAACAGAAATTTTTTACAGTATAGAATACACATTTTGGATCTAATCAATATATTTTATGGGTGTGTGTTTAAGTGAGTGAAAGCAATCGCTATTAAAAGAGGAAATAGAGGTTTCCTCACAGTTCCTTCCGGGTTGAGAGCGAAGAGAAGAACTGTCAGAGTCCCTTCTAGAGCGAATCCATTCCTATCACCCCCTTCACCTCTTAGATTTAGAGGAGCGAGAAATTACTCGGCTAGATTAAACTAACGCCATAAAGCGGATTTCGATCAGTGTACTTTGAACGGTTGCTGTTTAATACGAGCTAGACAGTAGGCAGCTCGGTAAATATACGTCTGCTTTGATGTTTGTAACACAAATGCACCTACGAGCTTTTATACAATACATGCTTGCCTCTATGTACGGGGCGAGTCAATGGAAGTGTCAAGTAAGTGCAGGTAAGCCATGAAACCAATGACATTGATTTAATTAACTTGTGACATACTTTATAAATCACTATTACGTTCTACTTTATGTACAGAACCCTCCCAGGCAAGTAATATATCAGTTTCATATGACGTAAGAGCCTCGGTCCCTCAAGCGATAGCACGCGAGACTTTCCGAACAAGCTGATTGAGGTTCGATCCCTGTGTTGCTACCAATGGAAATTTTTGTGTGTACTTCTATCTAGCCATATGTGGTTTGGAACCCACCACAAACTGTAGGTCCCCTGAGAAGAGACTTGTTACTTCCAAAAATAGATGCTCCATGTCGAGGGGGCTATTCTTGGGGGTCACTATAGTCGACTTGGAGAAGCCTCGGAAAAAGAGTTAGTGATCTCCTTGTGTAGAGGCTCTATTTCGAGCGTACTATATCTTGGTGGTAGCTCGTTGATTTCTAGTAATGAACGCATATGCACATATACGCTTACATAACACACCAAAGCATTGCGTTGAATCTGTGCATATAACTGAGGACCTCAGAGGCACCGCTCTGTCCATCCAAACTTGGCCGTCCCTCTCCACGGCCAAGTTAGGGATGCTGCCGGATAGCAGACTGGGTGAGGTTCACTTTGCTGTCCGCGTTATTCATTGTGCAATGGGGTACGTCTAGCAACTGATAGGTATATTTTCAAAACGTTGGAAGCATCAAAATGCACCGGAATCTAAATACTCAGTGAAGGTGGCCAGATTCGGATTGCTGCCTTGAAAATAACCACGGGTTTGGCAAAATAGGCTTCATAGTTAGAGTGTCAGTGGGAAGGGGCCTCAGGGGCTCTCCCGCCCATATTACAAACTAACTGACTTCATATGATGTAATAGGAAGGTAATGACATTACAAATGTCCGCTAAACAATTTTTTGAAACATAATCTTAACAGCTTTGAAAAGGAGTTAATATTTTAAAATGAGGTTTAATTATTTTAATTGCTGTTTTTGATTTTGTTTTGCAATATAATCAATATAATTTTAATAAACTTCATTCAAAACAATTCCCTATCCACTTTTATTATTATCATTGCAGTAATTGCAAGTAAAGTTTGTATACGAAATTTACTTTTTAAAATAATTTGATTAAAAACTTAAAGAAATAAACTTCAATTGAGACCGATACTTATTCAAATCTTTATTGCAATATAGAGAATAGAACATTCTTATATGTAATGTTATTTATATAAAAATACGCAATATCGCAAAACAATAAATCAATCTTGTGACACTTGAAGTGATTTCAAACTTGAAATAATCTGTACATAGTATTATCTGGGAATAGCCTCGTATTAGTATGCGATTAATTAATATTTCTTCGTATTAATCGTATTAATTGTTAATTTAGAGATAAACTTCCGAAAAGCTCATACCTACCATTGATTTGAAACTCAGTATATCCATGCATTGTGATGCGCTAATTACGAAAATGGTAGTGAAAATATCCGAAAATTCGAATTCCAAGGTCAAAACCCTTAGAAAACTATAAAAACTTCGTGTTCTATTCGGTTATCACAGTCAATAATAAAAATATACAAAAAAGCTTTAAATAAAGGTTGTAGATATTTTACAAATTAATCCACTGTATCAAACATTCCTGTAAGGCTGAATATGAAAAATAATCCCGCCCTCCATTAGACGTGAGAAAGGGGTGGGGGCTTGAAAAACATTATTTTTGTGATCAGTCCCAGGGTTGCCTCCCCGCCCTCACGAGGCTTTGGAAAGTGGCATGGGTTTGACCAAACTTATTTGTGTGATCAGTCACATGGGTGCCTTACCTCTACAATACATTGGCAGGGGGTGGGGATGTAAACTACATCATTTCTGTAACCAGTAACAGTGGTGCTTTCCTGGCTACACGACGAGCTGGAAAAGAGTTGGGGTTTGACCAACATTATTATCTGAACAGAAACAGGGGTGCATTCCCGGCCTCTGCGAGACCTGGGAAAAAGGTAGGAGTTTGATCAGTATTATTTACATGACCAGTCACAGGGGTGACTTTCGTCCCCACGAGATGTTGGACACGGGTAGGGGTTCGACCTAGTAACTCCCACCGGACGTTACTGGCCTCAAGCCTGTTGCACTTACTACATTTAGATAGCGATATATGCTGAAACTATCAATTTGAGAGAAAAAGTATGCAGAATCCAAAATGTATCTTCTTATTAGATCTACAACTTTTGTTTAAATACTTTTCCAAATTTTTGTGCATTTACCGAGATAATTAAAAAACCATTAGTTTTTTAGGGTTTCCATAGTTTTCATCATAAAAATTAAATTTGCGGGTATTCTTACTACAATATTCGTAATCAGCGCATCAAAATACATAGGTAATTCAGAGTTTAAAATTAATTGGACGTTTGCGCTTTTCAGAAGTACACCCTCAATTTAATATGGTTTTTTGCAAAAAAATATTGCAACACTATTTTTCAGATTACCTTCATATAATTATTTTTTATTAGATTAATAACAAAAAAGTAGCAAGGCGTCATCTCCAAAACTCAAAAACGTACGGAGCTCATTTATTCTTGAAGCAAATTGAACATTGTTGGCTTCTGAAAATTGTGCATGTAGTGGCAATAAGAATAAATTTGCGCTTAAATGTTTGAAAAATTATTTTCTTTTCTGGAAAGTACAAATGGCTTTTCGAGTATCGAAAGGCCAGCATTCACAATTGGAATGTGTAAAAGAGACAGTCGAAGCTGTAGGAGTCGCAGTATCACAGACAATAATGCTCCAGCTGGCATAATCGGAAGGCCCCTTGTATTTATCGAATAAGAAAATATTTTCTTTTTTTTAAATTTTGAAGCGCATTTTTTTTGATAATTGAGACTACACTACTATATTTATTTTACAATTATTTCTGACTAGAATTTATAATTGTGTACAGAAAGGATCGAAGAAATTGATAATTATTTGCATACTTCTTGTTATTTATTTTCATCGGCTAACAGCCATTTACAATTGAGTGTTCTGAAATGATCGTAAGAAAATGGTGGTTTTTAACCTTTGACTAATCAGGAAGTAATTGCTAATCGACTTACAATGTCAAAACTTTGTAGCAGTATAGTAAAATACTTTATCTGCAACATGTATTTTTACATTCTCACCATAGAAGGTATTAGATTTGTGTAAAATTTGACCCCCTCAGTTTTTGTCAAGTGTCCACGTTTTGAGACGCCCTGAATCCGAAAAACAGGTTTTTACGAGTGACCTGTCTGCCTTTATGTATGTATGTATGTATGTATGTCTGTCTGTGAACACGATAACTTTTTTTGAATATTTTTGAGACCACTTTTTACAAAATTCAAAAGTTCTATGTACGGTTATTCATGGTATTCAAAAAATCGAATAATTTATCCTCATGATTTTTTTTTTAAATCAAAAATTACCAGAGTTATAGCATTTACAAAATTCAAAAAAACACCCGAAAATGAATATTTTATGCCAAATAACGCACGATATGAAAAAAAATCAAGGAAATAAAAATGTTGCTTTTTGAATGCCCTACAAGATTATCATAACAATTTTTCGAATTTTCTTGAACAATCAAAAATTCAAATTTTGACAGCATACAAAATAATGAAAAATCCAAAAATTAAATTTTTTGGCCAAACTGCGCAAAATAAGGTAAAGATGTATTTACAAAAATTGTGAATTTGATAAAGATCTCCAAATTTGTTATTAGCCACATTTTGATAGGATGCGTAGTTTTTGTTTTATTTATAAAAAAATCATTGAAAATATAAAAATTAAATTTTTCGACACATGACACAATCTTAGCCAAAATAAATAGATCACATTTTTTCACCAAAGGTAGAGGAAAAAAATTTGTTAATGGTTTTGTTTACATTCTCGTCAGAGAAGGTATTAGGTTGTGTAAAATTTGTCAACACGCTCCCGCTCCCCAGGTTTTGTCAAATGTCCAAATTTTAAGACCCCCTAAATCCGAAAAATAGGTTTGTACGAATTTTTCTGTCTGTCGGTCTGTCTGTTAGTATTTATTTCTGTGTGTCTGTCAGCACGATAACTATGGCAAAAATAATTCTATTAGACTGTCCTCTGGTACACTCTTTCAGTGTCCTAAACTAAAGGTCAAGTTCGTTAGCCAGCCATTTTGGATAAAAAATCAAAAAGTGAGCGCCTTTTGAATATTTTGGAGACCATTTTTTTCAAAACTCAAGAATTCTCTGCACGGTTATTCGTAGTATTTAAAAAGTCAAACAATTTATCTAATGATTTTTTTATAAAATAAAAAATTATTAGAGTTATAGCATTTACAAAATTCCAAAAAACACACGAAAATGAACCTTTTATTAACGGACGATATGAAATTTAGAAGTTAAAAAACGTTAAGGCTGCTTAGTAGACCGTATGTGGAAAGTTTAAATCATAAAGAAAACATTGGAAATGAGAAAATGCTTTTGATGAAAAAACGACAGAAAATTGCAATAAAATGTTTAATAACAAAATTTTTTTAAAAGAATGCGCATTTTTTTAAACGAGACAATGATACTACGTCTTTTTCAATACCAATGCATCTTATAAATTATAATAATATACATTTATGGGAATGATATACAATTTCAGGAATAAAGTCGATTGCGAAGCACCAGATACGTGATGAGAATGTGTTTGTTAAAGCCGAAAGAGCTTCAACAATAGAAAATTCAAAATCACCAAATTACTGTTGTGGATGCTTTGACATTTAGTTTTAAAAAGTCTGTGCAGTTTCGAGAGCGAAGTGCGAGAACCAACAGTCGCGCGCCGTAGGCGCGCTCAAACATGCGAGCGCAGCGAGCCGCGCGCATCGCGCGATGGGGATGTGTCCGCGAGGCGGGCAGATTTTTTCGCGTATTTTTATAAATTTTTTCTACTGAAATTTGTGCTATAATCTGTACAAAAATTGAGGTATTTACATGTTTGGACAGATAATACATTCGGCTAACAAAAATGTGTTTACAATAAAACTTGAAAATTTGTCACGTAAGAAATTGTTTTCATCATGTAAGGCAGCCAAGAGAAAACCAAAAGACTTTACATAATTTATGCACGGCCTCTGCGGGAGCTGTTTGTTGTGAAGCGTGGGAGAGTAATTAAATGCTCTTGCATAAATGAGATCGAGGAACCACTTAAGTTTGTTTTACGCATATCCGCCTCATATTGTTGTTCATAATAATTACATCATAGGTGATGAGTGTCTTTCTGAGGGAGTGGAATTAACGAATGAAATTATGGAAAAAGGTACACTTCATATTGCAAATCTAGCTGTATTTAAGAAAATAAACTCTTTTAGTCACAACTTGAAATTTCAAAACATCAAAAAATGAAATAAAGTTATTCTGATTATCATCATGATGATTGCAATCTCAGCAGCCTCTTAAAATGCTCGACGATCAAAAATTCGGGATATAGAATTCCTGAATGCATAGTACGTTGGATCGTTGCGAATCATTAAATTAAAAAATTTCTGATAATTTATTATTACATAACTTTTATTCCTAGATTTTACTAGCTCACTTGAGATGAAGCTGACTCATATAATGGAAGATACCCATTGCGCATATAAGCTTTCCGACGGGATATTCCGGATGAGTCACGAATTTCACCAGATCTTTACAGACTTTGATAACCCCCAATGTTCGGCGAATTGGCCCCTAGACAAGGTTCTGGTCGGAGGGAATCTATTAAACTTCAGTAATTGTTTTTCAGAGAAATAAGAAAATTCAAAAAATGACCATTTTGTTAAATACGGCTAAACGTTGGATAAAGAAAACCTAGCTGAAAAAAGAGAATTATTGATTAAAACAAATTATTTAACTATTATTATTAGTTGAGCAGCTGAGCTTGGATGTAAGCAAGCCTGCACAGGTTTTCATTTAATTTGATTATTAATTACACAACCACACAAAAAAAAGTGCACGAAGCCAAAAAGTCGACCTACTTAGTATTGTAGTATTGGTTGAGATTAGTCGAAATCCAAAATTTAGGAAGTTTCTGCTTGCCAATTTTTTTTATTCGACTTTGAATTTTTAGTCGAGTTTGAATTTTTCTAAGTTGACTACTTAGCACCTGGAATTGTTTTTTAAGCTGTCAAGTTGATCTTTTTATCATTTTCACGTTAAAAGATATTTTCTGAAGTTTATGTGGCGAATAATTTTTTTTGTAGAAGTTAATAGCAAAAAAATTATACGTTTCAACATTACTGACATCTTCTCGTAAACAGAAATTTTTATGAGTATAATATATAACAAATTGTTAATAAACAAATGAGATTTTTATTAAAAAATTTATTTGTGTAAAGTCAAAAGCATATTTCTATAATCGACATTCATAAATAAAAATTGCGATCCTAAAAAACTTGTAAGAAGTATCGATTTTTGCCTTCATTTCTCTTAATAAAACTGTTGAAATTTGATTTCACACGGAGAAACTCTTGTTCGTAAAATTTGGCATTAAAATATTGATCTTTACAAAAATTCGATGGCAATCCAGGATATAGCCGAGAAAATAGTATTATTTCCGCAGCTATACACAGAAATACATTTTCCATTTCATTTATAAATATACTACAAAACTAATAATTGCCATTTACGGTTAGAAAGATTAATATTTTTGGTGGCAGATTCAAGTTGAAACAAGTAATATTCACAAATTAAATGATGAAACCGTATTTGCAAAAACTAGCAGTTAAAATAACATTGAGTTGCAAAACAGGTAAGAAAAATTACCATTTTCCATGGGAAGGTGCAATGAGAGAGAAAAACAATTAAATGTAGTGCTTCGCGATTCAGTACCGAATAACGTCATGACACGCGCCGAAGTTCATGAGGATGATAAAATTCCTAAACCTTATAATTTGTTTTATCATAGGAAAATATCTCTGTTCTGCTGCGGGCTGCTCCAAAGATCCGTCTTCAATTCCCGCTAGGGCGGATTTCTTATAACAACGTTTTTTCTCTTTCAGCTTAGAATAAAATATAAATATCTAATTGTATGTTTAAGGCCATGTGACGAGTGAGTCACGTGACTAAATACCTACCTTACCCTCACTTTTTTTATTCCCCAACTTATTTTTACACGAAGCGCCACATCGAGTTGAAAATTTTGGATAATAAATAAAAAGCACTGAAAAAGGTGGGTCTGGCCTTGAATTTTAATAATGATGTTAAAGGCAAAAAAATTATTTATAACAAAAAACTTTTTTTATAATTATACAAAATAAGGACCAGACCCAAAATTCTTAGCGCTTCTTGTTTCGTATCCCAAATTTTCAATTCGATGTGGCGTTTCGTGTGAGAGTAAGTTGGGAAATAAAATAAGTGGCGATAAGGTAGGAATCTTGTCACGTGATTCACTCATCGCATAGCCTTAATGTATGAAATTTATACTGCGTGCAACTTAAATATGTATATACAAAACAGTAAATGCGAATTTATTTTTATTTTGCCCTTCCGACCATGGCAGTTTTTCCTATTTTCTATGGGAAAAATTAGAAATGCTTAGGATGGACATGGATTAAATGGCTTTACTATTGTGTATTTTAAACTTCACAGTCTGTCCTAGGGATTATATAGGAAGTTTCTTTTGGCATAAGTGCAATTATTTAATCATTTATTTTATCTTCCAATAAACATAATAACTTCACAGTTTAATATTCACAATAGTAATTCTTTCAATAGTGACTCTATATCCTGGCTTGCTATTGTCGTATTGTAAAAATAAATAATATACTCTGAAATTTTATAACTGAAAGTTTCTCCGTGTAATTTTTACCCCTCCCTTAGCAACATCGCATACAACATGAAGTCGTTCAAATAATAGAATGATGATAAAAAATTTCGATTGAACAATATAAAATTATCGCATTAATTACAAAAAAGGTAAATAACAAACATTTATTTCAGAACGATATTGTTTAATTAAATTAAAGATATTGTCCAAAAACGAATTTGTCACAGGCCGGGTTAGTAATATCTGAATGACGTGGATATTTAATAATAAGTGAAAAAGTTAATGAAATTAAAAAAATAGAGTTTTCTACCTCTCGATTTTACGCAAAATTATCAATTTCAGTTTTTTTGAAGAATTATTGGGGTTCCATCAGGAAGACGGAAAGAATCCTTGATGGCTCAGACGATAGCACATCAGGCTTCCGTGCAGGAGAACTGGGATTCGATCCCTGAGCCGATATCAATGGAAATTTTTCTATGCACTTCTACCAGCGCTTCGGTGGTTCGGGACCCACCTCAATCTGTAAGTTCCTTTCAGAAAAAGCTGGTTGTTGTACCAAGGGACAAAATGGGCACTGTCGAGGGCCTAGCTTGGGGTTCAAAGGTGACTTCGAGAAGACTAGAAAATGAGTCAGTGATATTCTTGAGCATGATGCTCCTACGGAGGAACCATGCTGGATCTTCGCTTGACTCTTTCAACTAATGAACAAACACGCATACACTTACTTAACCCACCAGGCAGTGCTTCGAATCTGTGCATATAACTGTTGACCTGAGAGGAATCGCTCCACCCACCCTAGTCTGACCGTATTTACCGAACTGCGGCCTGATAGGTAGGCTGCCGAACAGCAGAGTGGGTGAGGATCATTTTGCCAATGGCAAAGGAGGATGTAATTTACTACTGTGCAATAAGTACACCTGGAACCTGGGAGGTATATTCTCAGAATGTTGGTAACAAAGAAACCACCGTGATCCAAAATCATTCGGCAAAGATTGCTGGATTCAGAGTACTGGCCTGAGAATAATCACCAGTGTGGTACAATTGGCTTTATAACTTGAGCTCCAGCGGTCTGCTTCGAGGCGCCCGCCCACATCACAACTAACTAACGAACTAGAAAGAGGGAGGGGGCACACGCAAAATTTGAATGCAACACGAGTATTCACTAAAGCGTAACACCTGTAATATTGAAAACTTTCAAAAATCCTTGGTGCTCAAAATGATATATTATTTTCATTGAATTTCATTAAAATTAAACAATATTATTTTACATGCAAAATACATTTTTTTATAAGTTATGCATGAATGCAGCCGTTTTCGATGCCTGTAAATCTGGGCTAAAGTTAATGCTTTTCAAGCAAGGTGACATCAGAGGTAGCAAAAATGTACTTTTGCTCCCTAGGTAGCAAAAGTGCGATGTCAGAGGTGAATAATGTCAATTATACACTTATGAGCTCTAACTTTGGGATCATAAAACATGATTGTCAAGCGATCTGTTAATCTCTGTTGACAAATTGGACCACTTCGAAGTGATAAGCTACCATAAATTAAACAAAAAATTAAAAAATTTAGATAATTTTCCGTAATTATCTAACATTTCCTAAATTTATATTAAAATAAAAATAAAGTTTCCAATATCACTCCATTTGAGCAGAAATCATGCTTGTGTTAAAAAACATATCTGAAATCATGCATTTGCTATAAAAAATAAAAGAATTACCAAAAGGGAGAGGACTTGTGACTTGCTGCATAATATACTACTATTCTAGTCTAAAGTGGGTTTTTCCTGTTAAAAAATGTGCAGTAGAAAATAGTGGTGTGAGAGAGCGTGGAGGGAAGACTGTGAAGGACTAAGATAAGGAAATTATGTGAGATGTGTGAAAGGGGGGTAGCAGATTGATATACATAGGTGTATAGATATAGGGATCAAATATAACTGACTGGAAATTGGAAAAAAGAAGAAAATACGAGAGAAGGAAAAGAAGAGTAATGGGAAAAGAAGTGGAAGGAGTGGAATGAATAAAAGGGTAAGAAATAGAAGTTGAAGGTAAAGGGAAGGAAACTTTGGAAGAAAAACGCACCATCCTCTCATCGACATAGACTTCAAAAAAGGAAGAGGGACATGTACGACTGATAAATGATAAATGATAAGCAGAAAAGTGTGAGAAAGGGAGACGGGAAGAGGGGAAGAGACAAGAAGGGCTGAAAGGGATAGACAAGGTATTGGAAGGGTAAGGGAAGAAATTTTAGGAAATCTTGCAGAGGGGTAGGAAAATGGATTTGGGAAGAGAATGAAATGTGAAGAGGTAGAAGGATGTTTAAGGAGTAAATGACTGGTAGGGAAGAAGGAGTGATGGGTATTAATAAAGATGTTGGCATAAGGGGGTTGAGGTTGGAGGAATGAGAGCCAGAGAAGAGAAGAAAATATGAGGGAAATGAGTTGAGATAGATCTAGGAGTGGGGGAGGGGAGAGAGAAAAAAGTGCGTAGAAGAGATAGGATAATAGAAGGTTGCGAGGTATAAAATGAGTTTGTGAGAAAATAAGCAGAAACAAATTAAAACACCAATTTCATCCCTATGCCGTCTTTTTTTTTAATCTAAATAACAACTTTTTGACGACGAACAATTCAGAAACTAGAAGTATACTACCTGTCTATATTAGATTATCTAGATTTAATTTATTTGTGAAGCCACGTATAATTTCATCCTGCCATCTCATTTTCTCCTTTTCTCCATTCATTTAACATGGTGTACCGACTAGTATGACTCCTAACATCCCTCCATGCCAGATCCCTTCCTCCAATTCACCCTACGTGCGTATAGTCATATATCGACGCGAGCAGTCGCGACGCAAGGGCAGGGTCGTCGGCAGAATAGTCTCCAGTATGGCCCGCGACGGCGACGGGACCTCCAGGTTGAACGTTGTATAGTTTTAGCCTAGACTTTTGCCGGTAAAACTTTTCTAAATCTACGTTCTATTTAACTCCCTCCGGTAACACCCTAATGGCCACAATCTTCATAAAGTCACCCTCTCTAATTGTGTGCATGTATACATGACGTCTACAATCAAAAGCACAAAATAATATCGCGTTCAAAAATCGCCCAATTCGTACCAAAACGCACAACCTGTCCGCGTTTCTGAAACATTTTTACGGATCTTTAGCAGGAGACAAAGTAAATGCGTCAATAAAATAAATAGTGAAAGAATTAATAAGGTAACCTATGAAAGAATTTATTTGGTGATTGATAAATTCAGTAACTTATTAACGAAATAATAAAGCACATACTTTACATTAAAAAAGAAACATTTAAGAATTCATTAACCATTTGTCAAAGAACTGAAAAAGTGATAAACCGGTACACAAGCAAATCTGTGATCTCTGTGTGGCTCGGATCCAAGAATCATTATTCTCCTCCACCGAGACTAGCTTTTTCGAAAAATAAAACCAACTGCAGATATATTTTTTATACGTCGCCAGACGAGTTGTCGCCTTACCCCCCCACGCAACTGCAAGAAGGTTGCGGCGAATTCCACTTATTAAGCATTTATTTGATAACTGATGTTGATAAGAAACTAGGGTTTTTATTAATAAACCTGATTTTTTGATACTGTGCTGTGAAAGTCGATAGACGAAAAAGTGCGCGAGCTTTTAGACAGATCGTCAAAATGGGATGCAACACCAGCAAGGAAAGCGTTCAGCCGGCAGCAGAAGAGGCGAAGGAGGATGTTAAGAATGGCGGTAAGGACACGCACTTTTTTCAAATCGATTATGTTCTTCTCTAGGTAGATATTCGTTGTTTTTAAAAAGAATTTTTAAATCATTTGCCTTCATTATTTACCAAGTCAAAATTACTACCTCTGAGTGGATTGACATAATTATGGCACTAGCCGTTTTCGATCCTTATCGCTTATTAAATTAATAATATCCACAAAGTGGCAAATGAGGCCTATCTTCAAGGACGTTGTTCTTATAGGTTTTAATATTTTTATCTGCAAACATTTTTCAGTAAGATAAACTAATTTTTAATAAAGAAAAATTGTATACGTTCTGTGAAAGAAGACATTTTAATTTATATTGGCCTGAATAAAACACGTCTGGGTTTTTTAAGTTTGTTTTTGGTTGATAATATTTTGTAATATATGTATATTTTTATTTTTTTCTATTTTATATATTATGATACACAATTTATTAATTATATATTGGGCTTTAGATTGTATAATTTAAGAGAAGTCTTAGTATAATTTAATTTTTTTAAGTTAAAAAATTAAGTTAAACCCTGAGTTATAAATGTGCTAATTGTAATACATAATACCACTTTAGGTGATCTTTTTGAATATTTTAATGAATTTGGCTTTCAATTTCATATGTTGTTTTCTCTGACCGAAAAACCCAAATGTATTTTAATTTACATATAATGGTAGTTTTATTCCATGTGATACACGAAGAAAATATATGCATAATTATTTCAGTTTTATTTTAATAATTAATCTCAATTTATAAAATCTACTATCATATGCTGATTTTTGTTTGGAAATAATTATACATAATTTTTTTAACATAAAAATTTAAGAGGAGATGCACACAAATTTTTAAATGACAATTGAAAGTAGTGCAACTTGTATGAAAGAATAAATTAAAAGTTCCATTAATCTTTTCCCAAGTAATTATCATTTGCTTTCTGAAATAGAAATAGCTTTGCAAAATAATAGATTTTTCTACAAAAAAGGAAACTTTTTTTCTACTAACAAAATTATTATAGGTAACAAAATTTTGTTCGAAACCACCATGTTATGAGCCTATTACATGTAACGTAACTTAGTTACGATTACCACAGCATTACCGGTCCATCTCTATATGTCGATGGATAAAGGGTTATCTTGAGCAGTGTTGGGTAATTTACTTTATCTGAGTAACTATGTATATATCCGTGAAACCTTCAATTGTCAGCAATTACGTCTCAAAGGGCCATCAATGTAAATCTTCGCAAAATTAAAATCATTGGAAAAACAACCAAAATGAGTATGACACCTCTCAAGATTAATGAAGAGACAAAAGAAGTAAAGCAAGATCAATTACCCCAAAATCTAAGGATAAATATGAGCTGGCATTCGAAGAATTTGGCAGATAGAGAAAATAAAACAGACTAATGTTTGATCAGTGATCATCATCATTATCAAAAAACATTAATTTCATAGGACTTTCTCGCACCATTTTTGGTCAAGGGCTATCGAAAACTCACTTTTCAGAAGGCTCAATAGGCTCATAACAAATGGTGGTTTCAAATAAAATATCTTACAACACTCGTACGGTCACACGTCTTTACGCGGGGAGTTTAATGTGCACAGGATAACGAGAAAAACCATGACCGCAGGCCATGGTTTTGCTAGCCCCCTGCAAACATTAACCTCCCCACGGTAAAGACATGCCTAACCCTACTTGTGATATAATATATTATTAACTCTAAATCTTCAAACATTCTTCCGTTTAATTTCAAGCTATCGAAAATCCATGCCTATATTTTTTGAAATATTTTATAAACAATGTAAAAAATACACGAATTTCATCTTCATCTTTACATTTGTCTGACTTAAGTAAATTTCTAATTACGCAAATGAAGAATTAGACTAGGAATAATTTATTTACAACATTGAGTTAAAAATTTAATTTTTTAATGTAATTGACAATTATTTTATAAGTTATTTAATTCATTTAAGTTTTTTGTAGCAAATACGTTTAGAAAAGATCAAATATTTATATTTAATTTAGAAATGTAGAAAGAAATATGTTTGTTGAAAGTTTTTACGTTTTTCATTATTATTATTAGAGAAATTTATATGGTTTATTTATTTATTTCTGATCATTATCAACGAAGTTCGAGATACGTAAATAGAAACAGTCCCAAATTGAAATTGGAAATATAAGTCAAACAGAGCTAAAATGAAGCAAATGAGAGGAATTTTAAATGATAAAAACTGTATAATTAGAAATATTTCAATTTTCGAAATTGAGAATCCTGCCGATTTACAATTATTTATACATAACAGTTGAGAATTGTAATTATACATTATAGTGTTTGAAAGTTTTATACCGAAATTGTTTAACTTTTAATATTTACATTGGAAGTTTTCCAATTTTTATAATTTTTTAATTTGCACTAATTATACTTTTGAATATTAAATTTGATGGAAATCTCAAATTCTTTACTTTCAAAACGTATCGTTTTTAAAGTTTTAATTTGGCACTTTATAATTTCAAATCTTGCAAATCGAAAATCTTCATAAATAGAAAAGTGTTTACAAAAGCACATATATCATTTGTTTTGGAAAACATGATTTTTTGTTCCTTTAGGTGATATGAAGAGTAGTACTTCATTATAATTTCGATCTTTTAATCCCTTGGCTACTAAGTTTTCAAAGCATTTCTCTTGCTACAAGTGTTGAAATTATACATTTAAACGTATATGAATTATAACGTAAGGACGTTTATACTTATTTTCATCTTCAAAAACATTCCAGGATAGTAGCTCCTTATTTCATTTGTACTTTTTAATTTGCTTATACTTAGCAAAAAATTAAAAAAGTTTTTTAAATTGAAATATAAATATATTTTGTGAAACAATAAAATATTAAAATGTTAATGGTAAAAAGGCGTTTTAATTTTAAACGAATATGCTTTCTATGAATTATAATCTATCCATCTCATAAGGTACACTAGTAGACACAAGATTGCAAACTTGCTGTACGAGACACACATGAACTTCGTGTTTACCAAACGTGAATTTCATGTCAAAACTTTTGCTGCCAAAAGCATCGATCTTCTCGACTATCTTAATCGAAATCCGGCATTAAAGGAAAATTTTATCAAAAGTAGAGTGTGCATGGAAAAATAAATCACATTGTTAAATTAAAGGTCACTTATATCCTGATGGAAATATGTAAACGAATATTTGATCTATTTTAGAATTGTCGTTCTAAACAGAGTCAGTTTACTTTTTATCAGTCAATTTAAAGTGGAGTAATCCTTCAGTCATTCTAAGGTAGACTTTAGCTTGGATTCTGTACATGAATTATTCGTTTCCTGATTATACCCATGATGTAAAAGCTTGAGTCATTTTACTCAACTGTGCTTCAGAGTACTTGTCATGAACTAGTTTCAAACATGTTCGTGTAATGGGAGAGAAAAGTAAATTAAATGGAAACCAATAAAGGCGTATTAGGTATATTAGAACGAGAGAAAACCCGTATAATTATCATCTTTTCTAAATTAAGCACGAGAACAATTTTAATTAAAACAAAAGACTTTGAGCTTGAAAAAAGCAATTTAGTATAAATTAATTGTAGGAAGGTAGACTGTCATTATCCAGTCTTAAATCAAACTCTATAAATTTTTCAAAACGGAAATATTTTAAATTGAAAACTTTAAAAGTATTTCATTAATTTTTAACAAAGCGTCTATAATTTAATAATCTTACATTTGAAGTATTTAGAACATATTGCAATTTATTAATTATTAAAATTGAGATAGAATTTTGAAATTTTCGAGAAAGAAAAAACCTTAAATTTTCAACAATTATTTTAACATTGAAACAATCAAAATAGAAAGAAAATCAAAGCTCAAGCATTCAAAGCTGAATTATTTTTTAATATAATTCGTAGAATTTTAAACAATTTTAATTTAAAATTTCAGAAGTTTTTCAACATTAAATTGCAAAATAATAAATAATGTTTGATCCCAAACACTTTCAATAGATCCTTTTTTTTAAATTCAATCGGTTCAGAAAAATATTAAAAAATGAGCCATTTTTATATTCAAAACGTAAACTCGTTAATTAAAATGTTCAAAATTGAGCGATTTTAACTTTCAATCGTTAAGAATGGAACGATTTTCAACATGAAGTGTTTAAAATTCAACTAATTTTAAAAATTGGTATCATACAAATTACGGATCGTGATTAGATTTATAAGCGGTGGAAATCAAGTAATTTAATGTTTTAAACGTTCAACTAAAATAATACAAAATTATCATTTAAAGCATACTTGATGAATTTAATTGAATTTTGAAGTATGTGTAACTATATAAAAACTTATTTAAAAAAATGTATTTTTGTGTAAATTAATAGTTCCATATTTAATACGCAGAAATTTAATCAAAATTATATAAAAATGTCCACGAGAAATATATAACCCCTCATAAGTTTTCTTATGAATTAATTCTGAAGAAATTGTATTCAAAATGATAATTCCATAATAAATGAATATATATATATATATATATATATATATATTTGTATGTGTAAGGTTGTGTGTATCAACACAGAAAATCGTAGAACCCACTGAACCTGCAACTCTAATTAAAAAACTACCCCATGATATTTTGTTGAGCATTTTTAATAATCTGTTAGGGTTGTGTTAAATTAATAAGCGACACATAATGATATATTTATCACAGCGAATTTTATAAATATTTACTCAAAGAAAAGTAATAATTCCGCATATTTCTTGTTTTCGGGCCACTTTCTTAATAGGTTTTGAGAAAATATAGAAATTAGAAACATCCTACAAATTCTTTATTTACAAAGGGATCGATAAAGGAAGTAAATTATTTATCAAAAGCGGAATTAAGTCTCATGGTCCACAATATATTTTAATACTTAATGAAAATTATTCTGAAAATCGAATCGAAGACGATTTGAATCAAACGATTCCCTATATACGTTCGCTCAGAGGAATATCAAGCTGCATGCACAATGCATATTGCACACGTACAAATAACATAGATTGCCTATCGTTATAATGTGCACGAGGCATTCTATTGATATTTTTTCACTCTAAAATACGTTAAGTGGCTAAAGAAGTGAATATCTGATACATTTTGAAATGGGAAATTTTTAACAAAATATAAATTTAAATTTTGAACGTCGCTCCATATTAGATCAACCATTTTAAACTTGGAAATTCTATGATCAATTTTGAATCAGCGACGCCTAAATATTCAGAATACTCACTTTTATAAAAATTAGATCATTAATGCAGATTCTAAAACAAGCCGGATGAGTTTTTCAAAATATCTTTAGCAAAGCAAGAAAAGCTATAAGTAGTCTTCTAAGTCTTCTGAGGTCATCCGTTAATTATCAGACGGGTTCGCCACGAGTAAATAGATTTCCCTTTCAAACTCAAGTGTTTCAGTCGAGGTTTAAGTGCCTCTTTATTCATCGTATGCAGTAGTAAGCACTAGAGCCCTAACTAGATGCATTAACTTTCTGGTTAGCTGAAGTTTTTTCATTTTTTTAAACGAAGCGATACACTGTGTGTACCGGTAAAAAATGGCCGGTGCCGGTAATAAAACCGGTTCATAAAATTCACGAAATATAAGGAATTTGTGTAATTAAAAAAATTCATACAATTTACGAAATTCCAAGAAATTGAATTAATTCGTGCAAGTCACTGAATTCATGGAGTTCACGGAATTCATAGAATTCACGAAATTCATAGCAATCATGGAATTTACGAAATTTAAGGAATTAATGGCATTAATGGAATTAACCAAATTGAAATACTTCACACAATTCATGAAATTCATTTAATTCACAGAATTCACACAATCATTTAAAGGAATTCCTAAAACTCACCGAATTCACGGATTTAATTAAATTGACCGAATTCATGAAATACACGAAATTCTCGGAATTCATGGAATTTACCAAATTCACGGAATTCAAAGAATTCATTGAATGGAAGAATGCATGGATTAAAAAATAAGATAAATTCAATGAATTAACAGAATCAACGAAAACCACGGGATTCCAGGAATTCATGAAATTCACAGAATACAACGAATTCACAGAATTCACAGAATTTAGAGAATTAATGGAATTCAAAGAATTCATGAAATTCACGGAATTCATGGAATTCATAACAGGGGAAGTTTGCCAAGAGGTTACAAATGGCAAGTGCAAAATGTAAAGAGGAAGAATAGAAAGTGCAGAGTATTGGGAGAAATGGTGATGGGAGTAAGGAAGGAATGTATAACAGGAAAAGATAAGAGAGTAAAGAAAAAAAAGAAGGATTAATTGTAGAAGAGGTAAAGATAGGAGGAGAGGAGTGGAAGGTAGTGGGGGTTTATGTGAATAATGATATGCAGGAGAAAGCAGTGGAGATGAAAAAAATGATTGAAGAAAATAAAGAAGAGATTAGGCTTATAATAGGTGGGGATTTTAATGCAAGAACATGAGACAAAGGAGGATGTAAATGAGGAGAAGAGAAAGGAAGAAAATCCGAAGATAAGGTACTAAATGTGGAGGGAAACAAGTTGTTAAAGAGCTTGGAGGAATGGGGATGCTTTATCTTGAACGGAAATATAGAGGGAGATGAGGAAGGAGAATATACACGCTCAGGAGGTGAAAGGGGAATGGTAATTAATTATGTGATAGTGGATGATGAGGTAAGAGAGCAGTTCAAGAAACTAGAGGTAGGTGATTATATTGATTCGGATCACTTTCACTTAATAGTGACATTAGAGGGGCAAAAAAGTAATAACAATGTGAATAAAAGGGGGCAAAGGTAAAAAGTGTAGGAAAAAGGGATTGGTCAAGGGAAGAAAAAGAACAGTTCAGAGAAAAGGTCAGAAATATTAAAATAGGAGAGGGAAATGTGGACGAGGAGATGGAAAAAATTATAGGAGAAATAGAGAGAGCATTCGAGTGCACAAACAAAAATGAAGTAAGAAAAGGGGGAATAGAAGTAGATGGATAAGGACTATAAAGAGACAAAAAAGTATATTAGAAAGAAATTAAAAAAGTGGAGAAAAGAAAAAAGTAATGGGGAAGAATATAGGGAAAAAAAGAAAGAATATGCTGAGTTGTGTAATCAAAAGAAAGAGAATAAAAGGTTTAAAGAAGACGCGAAGAAGGCTAGGACAGAAGAAGAGGTATGTAAGGTAGTGAATAGAGAAAGAAAAAGAAGAAAAAGAACAAATCAAGATATTGAAACGGTAGAATGGAAGAAATAGTTTTTGGATTTGCTAGGAGGAGTAGAGAGAAAAGTTAGAAAGGAAGGAAAATATGGTAGAGAAAGAGATAAGGAAGAGGATATAACAAGGGAAGAAATAGTCAAGATTTTAGGAATAAGGACGGATGGAAAGGCACCTGGTATAGATGAGATTCCAAATGAAGTATGGAAATATGGAGGAAAGGAACTAGAGGAATGGGCATGGATATTGTTCAATCGAGTATGGAGAGCAGAGTTATGGAAAGAAGAAGTAGTTATATCAATAGTGAAGAAAGGCAAAGGAGAACAAGTTAAAGATTATAGAGGTGTTGACGCTGATGTCAACACTGTATAAAGTATATGTAACTATTTTGTCGGAGAGATGGAACGTAGAAGTTGAAGAAAAAAAGATCGATCCACCGAATCAGACAGGGTTTAGAAAAGAAATGGGGTTAATGTACAACATATATGTTCTGAACTATCTAGTAAACAAGAGGATTAAAAGGGAAAAAGGAGCAATGATAGCAATGCTCGTGGACTTAAAGGCGGCGTTAGACTCATTAGACCGAGGCGAAATAGAAAAAGTTAAGGGAAAAAGAGAGATGAAAGAGGGATTAATAAAGAGAGTATCGGAAAATTTTTAGAAAGAAAAAAGCAGGTTAAATTATGGAGAGCAAGTAGAAGAAGGTTCTGGTTGGTGAGAGGAGTGAGGCAAGGATGTCATCTGAGCCCACTTTTGATTGATATATTAATATCAGACTTGGAAGAAGAAATGAGGAGAAAAGGTTGGAGAGGAGTTAGGATAGTGAAGGAAGAGATATATACACTGGCATACGCAGACGATATAGGGTTAATGGCAGATGATGAAGAAGGGATGGCGGGCTTAATTACAGGATTAGAGAAATACTTAGATGGGAAAAAACTGAATTTAAATGTAGAAAAGAAAAAAATAAAGAGGTTTAGAAAAGGAGGGGACAGGAAGAAAGAATGGACGGGGATATGGAAGGGAATAAAATTAGAAGAAGTAAAAGAGTTTAAATATTTGGGATATATCTTGTAGCGAATGGAGATTATAGATCTCATATAAGAGAAAGGATAAAAAAAGCAGCAGGGGTAATTAAACAGATACGGGGAGTACAAAAAAGAAGGTTACAAAAATTGGAGAAGGAGAATGTGGTTATTTGATACGATGGTACGGCCAGTATTAAGTTATGGAGCAGACCTATGGGGATGGAAAGAAAGGAAGGGTATTGAGAGTTTACAAGAAAGGTATATGAGGTGGATACTGGGGACAGACTGGAGAAAACCAGGATATATGGTGAGAGAAGAAGCGCAAAGGGATAACTTAAGTATTAGAGCGGGAAAGAAGGCATGAAAATTTGAGACAAAGCGGAGGGAGAAAAAGGGAAGGAAGTTGGCGAGAAAGTGTTTGATGGAGGTAGAAGATAGGACAGGGATGGCGATCGAATTAACGAGATTGGAAGAAGGAAGGAGGGAGTTCTTTAATGCTGGAGAAATAGAAGACGGGACTGGAGTAACCTATGAAGAATTGGAGAAAAGCAGAGGGAAGGCCAGTTAATGGAAAGATGAAGGATGATTGAGGAATCAAAATACAATAAATGGTATACGATGATAAAAAAGGGGGAAGTACCAAAGTATTTAGAGGAGGGTCGGGGAGAGAGAAGGTGGACCAGAATAGCAAGATTTAGATTGTGAAACGAGGTAAGGAAGGGGATGTATTAGGAAAAAGAAGAGAACAGAAAGTGTAGAATATGTGAATGGGATGAGGAAACATGGGAGCATGTATGGAAAGGCTGTAGGAGAGGAATGGAAGATAAAGGAAGCTGGCAAGAAAATGTGGTTAAGATTAAGAAAGGCAAATGGAGGTATAAAAAAGTGAAAGAAAAAGGAAATAGAAGCGCTTAGATTAGAAGCGCAAAGATTGTAAGTAATGCTTACACAATAGTATAAGTAAACTAAGATACGTTGTCATGCTCTCTGTCTCTCTCGTTTGCACTCTCGATTTCGTTTGCTCGCTCACTCGTTTGCTAATAAGTCCTAAATTGCGATATCACAGGAAATAGAGATAAGGAACTAGATATAATACTTCATGTAAATAGTTGTAAATAATTGCAAATATAGTAAGGATAAAATTGCAAACAAAAAAATATATATAAGGAGGAAGATTGTAAGGAACAGGGGACACATTAGGAATGAAGAAGAAGTCATAGAATACTAATAATTCATAAATTAAAAAATTAAACAAATTCAATGAATTAACGGAAATCAAGAAGTCACGGAATTCATGAAATTCCTAGAATTGACGGAATTTAATGAATTCACGATGTTCATGGCATTCAAGGAATTTATGGAATTTAAGAGAATAATGGCATTAATTGAATTAAAAAAATTCAATTACTTCACGGAAATCACGAAATTCATGGAAGTAATGGAATTGACGGAATTTAAGGAATGAACCAAATTCAATTACTTCACGGAATTCCAGGAATTAAATTAATTCACGAAATTCGTAGAATTCACGTTATTTATCTAATTCACGGAATTAACAGAA
The DNA here is from genome assembly GCF_010883055.1 of Belonocnema kinseyi. Taxonomy (NCBI): domain Eukaryota; kingdom Metazoa; phylum Arthropoda; class Insecta; order Hymenoptera; family Cynipidae; genus Belonocnema; species Belonocnema kinseyi. The sequence continues at coordinate 59,437,217 of NC_046659.1, forward strand.
CTCAATGAATTCACGACACTCACGCAATTAATGGATTTCAAGGAATTCCTAAAGAATGCACGGATTTAATTAAATACACTCAGTTCATGGAATACACGGATTTCATGGAATTCATAGAATTCACGGGATTTATGGAATTTAAAGAACTCATGGAATGGAAGAGTTCATGTATTCATAAAATTAGATAAATTCAATTAATAAACAGAATGAAAGAAAATCACGGAATTTTAGGAATTCATTAAATTAATTAAATTCATGGAATTCAAGGAATTCACGGAATGGAGAGAATGAGTGGACTTAAAAGAATTCATGGAATTGAAAGAATTCATGAAATTTTCGGAATTCAAGAAATTCACGGAATTTAAAAAATTCACTGGTGAAAACCCTACCTCTTTCTAATAGTAATAATGCTGGTCAAACCCCTACCCCTCTCCAATACTTCGTGAGGGAGGAAAGGCACCCCCATGACTGGTCACATAACAAATGTTGGCCTTTCCAATAGAAATAATGCTCGCCAAACCACCTCCACTTTCCAAAATATCGTGCTGGCGGGAAGGCACCCCCCCCTGTAAGTGGTCACATAAATAATGTTGGTTAAAACCCTATCCCCGCATATCTTTGATTCTTCTTCTGTGATAATTCAAAAAATAATTTCAGTTTCACCCTTAACCTTTTTTAATTCGACTAGCAAGATGTCCGATATTGAGGATCAAACAGCAGCATTTAACGCACGAGAGTCAAATTAATTTTTACATATTTTTGTCTGCAGTTTAGGCTCTTATCCTTAAAATATGCTTTTGAAAAACTGGTAAATAAAATTTTCGGTACCGGGAATTTTATTTAACCATTACCGAATTTTTTTTTACCGATACCGGCTTTGTATGCACATTTTGTGAAACGACAAAGAGAAAATTAATCGTTTAAAGGAAAATAAAGGATATTTTTAAGTTATATTTTTCGCGAAAAATAAGTTATATTTTCTGGAAAGAGTTTTACAATGAAATTTGGATGAATTGCAGCTCGAATCGATTTCCAGTTCTGATACGATTTTTTATCTAGAATGACCAATTAGAAATTGTTTTTTTTTCGTTCAGAAGCTTGACAAAAATTGTTTAACATGTCTATGTATGAAAAAAACTTGTTTGTTATTCGAAATACAACAATACCATATCTATTGACCTATACTGAAAAACCTTTCATGATCTCTTATAATTCAGTAATACGAATTTATAATTTTGTAAAATATATTGCCTATCTTATTTATATGAGGAAAACTTTTTTACTATTTGGAATACAACGATATGATGTATTAGTTAGCATTTTAGAGACGCAAAGACTGACCTATTAAGCAATCTTTTATGACTTCTTATGCTGTAACAATACCTATTTATAATTTAAAAAAATATATTGTTAAACTTGTTTACAAAAGAAGAGCGTTTTCATTATTGGGGCAATAAAAGTACTGTATTCGATGTACTTATTCGCATCTTCAAGACACTTCGATTGACATGATGACGAATCTTCGATGACATTTTCATGTTAGAGAAAAACCTCCCTCTATAACGAAACAAATTGATTTGATACGTGAAATGAGCACAAGTAAGTTTACCAGTAGTACATCGCAGCGACAATTATCCTGAATTTGGCTACACAAATATCGTTGAAAACGAACCAATTCTATTGTCAAAATCTTCAAAATAAGAACTTATAGCATAATTTATTTTTAATACTACTATTGTTAATGAACCGCATTTTTAAATCGTCGAAAAAAAGTTGTTAGACAGCTGATATCAAAATGTCTGAAGTTTGAAATAAGCGCTATTTAATTAAGAATAATTTTGACAAAGGCTTAAAATCTACAATTGATTTCACAGTATATGTTAAAATTATGAAAATTAAAAAGGCCTCATTAAAATAAAAATAAGTATGATTCATAGCAGAACCTTTTTTCAATGTTTATACTTCTCCAAAACTCGTATGCAAACGCATATATTTTCTTATAATTTATTACTAATAAAAAAATTTAACATTGTATAATCATTGAGACATAGATGATTCAAAAACACAAAAATGTATGAATCGGGAACACAGTTTGGTATAAAGAAAGGACCAGTTTAGTAAAATTTACCAAAGTATTAGCGTTTAAAAAAAACCAAACGAAAATGAACATTCGAAGCCAAAGAAGCGTGATATGGGAAAAAGTCAAGAGAAAAAGCGTTACTTTTTCAAGGCCTTACAAGACTGTCCAAACAACTTTTTGAATTTTGAATTTTAGCTTTTTTATTTGATTTTTCAGTATTTTTCTGTTTGAACATAGGTACACTTGTTCCGTCGAGAGTATAATAAGAATGTTCACCGTTCCCGAATCACGAATAATTTACAAGTCTTAATTTTAAATACCATTCTCGGTTCACCAAATTTTGGGGCCAGGAGTGCATTTATTCAGAGCGTCTAAATGAGTTTAAGAAACATTTTCTTCTACAAATCAGAGCTTTCGAAATTAAAATCCAAGTTCCTGAGATCGAATTTCTTTTATTTCGAAGTTCTAAAATGTTTGCGCTGAAAAGTTGTTCAAACATTCGTTCGAAAAAGAGTTTAAAATATTTTAGTTGTAAGAACGGAAAGCAATTACTTCTATTATGAGTGACATTTTATCTTAAAGGGTTTTATCAAATGTTAAACAATAATGTAAAGATTTGTATTGGAATATTATTCATATATAATGAGAAGAATACATTAAACTGAAAGTGGACTGTGTAATAAATAAATAATAAATAATAATGCAATAAATAAATCTATTTAGTTTCATTGAAGTGGACAAGAAGATGAAGATATTCATCATCTTTTAACAGATTGCAGACCTGATTTCAAATATAAATATATATTTCTATAGATTGCGTGCAAACTCGACCTCCTTAAGGATATCATGTAGATAGGTCCGACAGAACCATTTCATGTAGTTCTTATTATGACTTATGTGACGCCAAAGCCTATCGTATATTGCTTTCTTTTTATTTCCCTGTTGCAACAGCGATATTACAAGATCGATGTTATTGCCAGAAAATGTATAAATTCAGCCTAATTTAATTTTAAAAACAATTTTTAAACAAGTGAAAACTGGTTTAAGCGTTACAGCAAATCTAAAAAGATTGACTATAATACCCAAAAGATGCTAACATTACTTAAATCTTTGAAATGGGATTGGGAGCCGCTCAAAAAGTAAGTAACGTTTTTTACACGTATTTTGAGACACCCTGAATCCGAAAAACAGGTTTTTACTAATGTGCCTGTCTGTCTGTATGTCTGTATGCATATCTGTATGCATATCTGTATGTCTGGCTGTGAACACATAACTTTTGAAAAAATCTATCGGATTGCCCTTTGGTACACTCGTTTAGTGTCCTAAACTAAAAGTCAAGTTCGTTAGCCAGCCATTTTGGATGAAAATACAAAAACTGGGCACATTTTTAATATTTTTGAGACCACTTTTTTCGAAATAACAAAATTCTCTGTACGATTATTCATAGTATTCAAAAAGTCAAACAATTTATCTTTATGACTTTTTTCAAAAAATCAAAAATTACCAGAGTGACAGCATTTACAAAATTACAAAAAACACACGAAAATGCACATTTTATGCCAAATAACGCACGAGATGAAAAAAGGCAAAAGAAGAAAAATGCTGCTTTTTGAATGCCCTACGAGATTATCGTAACAAATTTTGGAATTTCCTTGAAAAATCGAAAATTCCTTTTTTGGCAGCATACAAAATAATGAAAAATCTCAAAATTACATTTTTCGACCAAACGGTGCAAAATCAGGTAAAAGATAAATTCACAAAAATTGTGCATTTGAAAAAGATCTACAAATTTGTTATTAACCACTTTTTGATAGGATGCGTAGTTTTGGCTTTAATCATGAAAAACGTAATTAACATTTTTTAAAAATGTGCCCGCTGCGTGGCCACATTCTTATCACAACTTTTGTTTTTTAATTTCTTTTTCGTCTCGTGTGTGGGGTTTCAAAAAATTTAACTTTTCACATTCTTGATGCTATTTTCTTATGATTTAAACTAAAAACAGAAGTATCAAAAAATTATTCGTGAGAAATAAATTATTTTTACATTCTCATCAGAGAAGGTATTGGATTTGTATAAAATTTGACCTCCCTAGTTTTTGTCAAAAAGTCTATGTTTTGAGACCCCCTGTATCCGAAAAACAGGTTTTTACGAATGTGTCTACCTTTATGTCTATCTGTGAGCCAATTTTGAAATTTTTTGTGTACACATTTTTTCATGATTCGAAAAGTCAAATTCAAAAATTCAAAAAATTCAAATTTTGACCGCACAAAAACTAATTCAAAATAAAAAATTTCATTTTGCGGTCAAACTATACTGAATAGGAAAAAAATGATAAGACAAACATTGTCCGCCCAAAAAATATCTACAAATTTTTTATTAATCACTTTTTTATAGGACACGAATTTTTTGTTTTATTTGTAAAAAAACATTGAAAATACAAAAATTCAATTTTTAGACACATGACACAAGCTAAGCCAAAATAAACAGGTAACATTTTTTCACCGAAGGTAGAGCAAAAAAATGTTTGTAAATGGGTTTTTTACATTCTCATCAGAGAAGGTATTAGATATGTGAAAAATTTAAGAACCCGCCCCCTCCCCCATTTTTTGTCAAATGTCTATATTTTGAGACCCCCTAAATCCGAAAAATAGGTTTTTACGAATGTGTCTGTCTGTCGGTCTGTCTGTATGTATTTATGCCTGTCTGTCAGCACGATAACTTTTTAAAAAATAATTCTATTCGATCGGCCTCTAGTACACTCTCTAAGTGTCCTAAACTAAAGGTTAAGTTCGTTAGCTAGCCATTATGGATAAAAATTCAAAAAGTGAGAGACTTTTGAATATTTTTGATACCCTTATTTCAGAATTAAGAATTCTCTGTACGGTTAGTCATAGTATTTAAAAAGTCAAACAATTTATCTAATGACTTTTTTCATAAAATTAAAAATTATGAGAGTTATAGCATTTAAAAAATTCCAAAAAAACACACGAAAATGAACCTTTTAAGGCAATTAACGGACGATATGAAAAAAATGGCAGGAGAAGAAATAGTTTGATTTCTAAATGCCCAAGAAGATTACCATAACAACTTTTCAAATTTTCTTGATAAATCAAAAAATGAATTTTGACAGCATAAAAATAATGGAAAATCCAAAAGTAATGCATTTTCAAAAAAAAAAAAATAAATATATACACA
>NC_046659.1:59442591-59455661 GCF_010883055.1 Belonocnema kinseyi
CCGGGACGGTTGGATATTTCCTCAGGTAAAATATTTTTCAAAAAAGTGAAGGTCATGGTGACCTTCATTTTGACCTTGAAGTTGTTCTTCATGGCTTTTTGAAGGTCAACTTTGTTTTTAACATGGAAACCCCCTTTTTAACATCTGCAATCGATAGAGCGGAAAATTGTACGTTCAGATACGTCCCCAGTCATAGGTCAATTGTAACGTTCAATGTCATTTAGAGGTTATTTGAAATTAATCAAGTTTTCCAAAAGGTCAGTGTAATTCCTAAAGTAAATTTCAACGAGGAATTCAATGGTAACCTTCATTTTGACCTTGAAGTTGACCTTCATGGCTTTTTTAAGGTCAACTTCGTTTTTTTTTAATGGAGACCTCATTTTTTTATATCTACAATCGATAAAGCGGAAAATTCTACGTTCAGATACGTACCCAAGTCATAGGTCAATTGTAACGTTCAAGCTCAGTTGGAGGTTATTTGAAATTAAAAAAGTTTTCCAAGAGGTCAGTGCAATTCCTGAAGTAAATTTCAACGAGAAATTCATTGGTGAGCTGTGTATTGATTTTGGTGATGATCTTCAAGGTTTTTTCAAGGTTTTTTCCAAGCAGTTTACGTTTACGTTTAGCATTACTCAGGAACAACGACGCGGACGTAGTAAATTATGTTCCCTTTGGGGTGCTTGATTAGCGTGAGTCCCCTTGCCTCTCACGTTTCGGGGTGCTTGATTAGCGTGAGTCCCGTTGCCTCTCACGCTTCAGTGAAGATGTTTGAACTGAAAACTTCGAGCTTCTTGACAAAAAGCTATGCGATTGTAAAAATGAGTTACAGCATTACGAATCATCTCCCTATCAATCAAAGTAGCCTGTTGCAGAATCTGATTCTACAATTCGTCTAAGCTTTGCGGTTGCGTTGAGTATACTTTGCTCTTTAAATAGCCCCAAAGAAAATAGTCGAGAGGCGTCAGATCACGACATCTAGCAGGCCACTCGATTTCACCCCTTCTTCCAATCCACCTTTGAGGGAACTGATTATCCAAATATGCTCGATCCTCCCAACCGTAATGAGACGCTGCTCCGTCCTGCTGGAACCAAATATTTTGAAAATTATCGCCTGTAATCTCCCTTATTCTTGGTACAATTTCGTTTCTGAGAAGCTCTTCATATGCACGGGCATTGAGATTACCATCGATAATGAAAGGGCCTATCAATGTATCATTCGAGATACCGGCCCAAACATTAATCTTGTGTGGATATTGTGTGGGACTCTCCAACATCCAATCAGGATTTGTGTCGGACCAATAAATGAAAATACACTATTGTACAAGAAAAGAGGATCGCTATCAATTCTGTCCATCACAATTTCACAAAACTCAACCCGACGATCATGATCGTCTTCATTGAGCTCTTGTACCAGATGAACTTTGTAAGGATGAAAATTAATGCTTTTTAAAATATTTCGCACTGTCTCAGGAGCAACGTCACGCTCATCACTAGCTCGACGTAAACTAAGGTGTGGGTTTTCAACAAATGCTTGGGCTATGTCCATCTGCATCTCCTCAGATCCTGCAGACTTTGGCCGACGCCTTCTCTGAAGGTCCTTGATAGATCCATGATTCATAAAGCGCCTTACAGTTCTTTCAATTGTTGATTTTTAAACAAGATTTAACCCTTCTCCATTACGAATAGTGCGATAAAAAAGCAAACGAACTTGATCACAAGATCGAACTCGATCTCCCCAACTACGCATCATTAATAAAGATACCCTCTCTCGTTCCGAAAGTTTGGCTTGCGCCATAATAATCTTTTAGCGAAAGATAGTAAGTATGTACTCGTAACACGTAAATTTAGTTTCGTTTTGTAATATTCGTATGGAAAAACGGTATAGGACTTATGGTATCGCCTTAGGTATTGACTTAGGTATCGAAAAACGGTATAGGACTGTATAACTCTTCGGGGAGGAACAGAACTCTCACCAGCACACCTGGAACTTTTAATGAAAAATTCAGGAATTATACTGACCTCTTGGAAAACTTTGTTAATTTCAAATAACTTCTAACTGACATTGAACGTTACAATTGACCTATGACTTGGGTACGTACCTGTACGTAGAATTTTCCGCTCTATCGATTGCAGATGTAAAAAAAGGGGGGTTTCCATTTAAAAAACAAAACTGACCTTCAAAAAGCCACGAAGGTCAACTTCAAGGTCAAAATGAGGGTCACCATTGAGTTCCTCGTTGAAACATACTTCAGGAATGACCTTCACTTTTTTGAAAACTATTTTACCTGAGGAAATATCCAACCATCCCGGGACTTTTTAGTAAAACATTGGAAAACATTGGAAATGAGCAAATTCAGTTTATGAAAAAACGACAAAAATTGCAATAAAACATTGAATAACCAAATTAAAAAAAAAATTCGCATTTTTTTAAAGGGGACAATGAAATGTCGTCTGCTTTAATATCAATGCAAGTTACGAATTATAATAATATACATTTATGGGAATGATACAAAATATCAGGGATAAACTCGAGTGCGAAGCACGAGACACGTGATGAGAATGTGTTCGTTAAAGCCGAGGGAGCTTTGATAAAAGAGAATTCACAATTACCAAATTACTGGTGTCGAATTTTTCAGAATTTATAAACTGCAAAGATGAATTTTCAACAAAGAAGATTACTTATTTTTTTATCAAAAGACTCAGCAAATTATATGAATTTTGAACAAAATTATTGAATTTTCAACTGAAAAAGATCATTTTTTGTCCGACCCCCTTTGAAAACGCGCCATTGCAAATACTTGAAGCATACGTAATGTGAACGCATCCAGCCCAGCATCGTTCGCACATGCGCACTCAGCCGCCGGGCCAACATGAAACTTTACGTCCGCTGCATGTGATTTTATGCCCGCTGCATGAAACTTTTACCCCGATATATAAAAATGTACGCTCCCTACACATACACACCACTACGAAAGTGAGCATATGGAGAAAACTATATTTACCTTAAAAAAATTGCATCGCTGGACTCCACATTCCCCCTTTCGTTAAGTACGCTCTTTCTCCCTTTCACTCATAATTTGAAACTATCAAGAAGACCCAACAGCCATTATCTGCTTCACAAGCTTGTTTTTAAGGAGGGTAGCACAAAAATTATAGTGTGCATAAAGGGCGTATTGCTACATTACGCGCTCGATACACAATGTATTTACTATTTCAAACCAAAAATGTAATGTTTTATCTTTTAGGTTAAAAATACTTTAAAACAAAAAAATAGTAAATTTTGAAGAGAGTGAACTTGTCGCCCGAGTGAAGCGATGGTAACAGTCACAGGAGGCAATATAGCCGTACGCCCTTGATACACACTATACTTTTTATTCTATCCTCCCTGAAAACAAGCATGTGAAGCAGATAAAGGATGTTTGTTGTTCTTGACAATTTCAAATTATAAGTAAAAGAAAAAAATAGCAGGAAATCATAGTATAAAAAAGAAAAAGTAATATAAACAATAGGAAGATATAGAAGAAATATATTCCCACTTTCGTGGTTCTGCGTATGTGTAGCAGGCGTACATTTTTATGTATCGGGCGTAAAGTTTCATGCGGCGGGCGTAAAGTCTCATGTAGCAGGTGTAAAGTTTCATGTTGTACCGGCGGCGGAGTGCACTTGTGCGAACGTTGCTGGCCTGGAAGCGGCCACATTACGCCTGCTTCACGTGCTTGCAATGGTCCGTTTTCAAGGACATCCAGACAAGAAAGAATTTTCAAGCAGTCGAATTTAACGAAAAAATACCAAAAAAGGATTTTTAACTACAAAATATATTTTCCAAACTAAAATAAAATCGTTGAATTTCCAGTTCAAAAACTTAAATTTCAACAACAAAAAACAAATTTACAAACAGTTGAATTCAACTAAAAAGACGACTTTTTAACAAAACAGGTGAATCCTCAAACAAAAGATCAATTTTTAACAAAGATGCCCCCATAACACGCAATGTTTCTGAAACATTTATAGAATATTTAATTGAAACATTGGAAATATTTCAAATGAATATTTCAGCGATGTTGAAAAAACATTCAAATGTCTGAACCAGGTAATATTGGTCCGAAATATGTCTGCAACGATTCAAAAGAATATTCATTTGCGCTTGCTTTATGTGTCTGAAAAGTGTCAACAAAATGTTGCTAAATATTGCCAAAATATTGCCGCGCAATGTTGCTAGAACATTGGCTGAAATATTGATAGATGGTTTTCATAGAATTTTTTCAAAATATACTTTTGAAAGTTTGTTTCTACATATTTTTTCAGGTTACATATATTATTTTCAGATGCTTATATACGTATACTATCTTATAAAACCTTATTTTGAATTGAGTAAGATAAATTCACGAATTTATGTTCATTTGTAATTCTATTTACACATACGTGAAAAATAACAACACTTTTCTGTTCCATGCATTACATATAATTCTTCTGAACTTCTGTACTTCTAAGATAGGCAACTTTTTCTGGTAGTGTGATCGACGGCTATTGTGAGTAGGGATTACGTGAGCCATGTTTATAATTTTTGTACTATTTGTCTTGAAACCTGTAAAATAATTACAAATATTATTTAAAAACATATTTGATGAGATATTCTAAATAGGTAGACGGAAATTAAAAATTTTTTATAGCCTATAAGATAACAGATACAAAAATATCTTTAACGATATATAACCAAGGAACCTTGAAATTTATTTTCACGTAAAAATTGATATAAAAATGGTCTTTCAAAATCCAAAGTTTGTAACAAATTTTCCATTCTAATCTTACATTTTTTATAATAAATTCCACGAATCTCGCAAAAAAATTCAAATTGCACCTTCTTTTCTGAAAATTTTGATTCTGCTCGAGGCAATATCAAAGGTTCAGGAAATAGTCTCTGTCGTCAGGCAATTGAATAATGTAGGGATGTAGAAATGGAAAATTTGTGAATAAAAATGTCAAGGTTAGTAATTAAACTTTATCATGAACGTTTGAAGTTTTTAACATGGGAAGGAACATATGAATATTATTTGACGTGTTTTAATTTAAAGTGACAATTTTTGACATTGAATTATTAATAACCGAAAATAACCCATAAAATACATAGACAATAAGAATATTTGTGACTAAATTTGATCTTCGAAACCAAGAAAATATTTCATTAGTGAACAATGCGCCTAGGACTATGCACTTGACAGTGATAAGATGATACGTGTTTTAATCGATTTATAACCTGTTTACAATGAGGAAAATATTCTTCAAACAAATTTCCATTTCTGCATTAGACAACTTTCTAACGACAGTAAGACTGTTTTCTGGAGCAACGATATTACCTCGAGCAGAATAAGAATTTGCATGCAGGCAAGCAAGAAAGCTAAATAATTTATCCTCCGTTTGTCAAATCCAATCTTTATTTTAGTTGTAAGATATATATAGGTTACTTAGTTTTATATCTATAGCAATAGTTTTTTAAAAATTATTTTATAGACTATACGAGGATACCAACTCACTATTTTCACCGGTTTAGGTTACCTCATAAAATATATTTTTTAATAATATTTTTTATTCTTTTATAGGGTTCAAGAGGAAGAGTGCCAAAATTTAAAATATATGGCTCATGTAATGCTGAATCACAATAGCCGTCGATCACAATGTTTCTCGGAATGTTTACCTTTATTAAAAGTACATAAGTTCAGAAGAATAATGTCTTCTGCATTGAAGAAAAACTATTGTTATTTTTAATTTATACGTAAACAGAATTACAAATAAAGATATAGATACGTGGCTTTATGTTTACTATTCTTTTAAAATGTTGCAGAAATATTCCGAATCAGCATTGCCTGGGCCAGAAATTTAAATGTTTCTTGGACGTTGCAGCAATATTTATTTGTAACGTTGCCAATTAATAATTTTCTGCTCAAAATAATTTAGGATTTCTTTGAAAAAATAACTGCCTGATGAAGATGTCCAGCCTGTTACAAATTCTTAAAAAAATAACACCATAGTGTCCATAATCAATTTAAAAAAGAACTTATGCTAACTTCACAAAACTATAATCAAGAAAAAACTTGCCCATAGAATTGTAATAAATATGACAAAGATATTCTATCACTATTATGTACACTTGACATAAAATATATAAAATCATCAATTTTTCTGAATTGTTGCGATTTTGGAATCATTAATTACATTTGTCCTCCCTATAAATGTGCGAATTCTCTACACACAAAGTTCGTGTTAAAATAATAAAATCTATTGCAGTCGGGTAATAACCTCTCGGTTAAGGTATAACACAAATTTGTGGTAATATTCATTTGGAAATTTCATACAGGTAAAATAATGACAATTTAAAAACAATTGGTACTTAAACTTAAAATTTTGTTCAGTTTTATTGTAAAATAATTATAGTAAAAAAATAACAATTAAAAAGGTTTAACTCTTGTATTTTTAAAAAAATTTAAAATTTATATTACTAACTCATAAAAAATACCAAAAATGATTTTAAAAATTTGATTTCACAAAAATCGATAAGTTGTATATCACAGAACTGATGTTAATATATAAGATACTCACGAAAACATTATTTATTTGAAATCTTCCTTCAATTTGCCAAGTCTACTAATGCCTCGCCAATTAATAAAATATTTATCTCCCTGAATAATTCTAACTTAATCCTTAAAAAATGCGAGGTCAAATTGGTAAACTGAAAATTTCAACCCGAGGAACTTTCTCAACAACTCAAGAGTCATATTTCTTTTCCTAAAGAACTTACTTTTACAACGGTAGGAAAATTGGCCTCATTAATTTTTATGAGTCACCCTCGAATTTCCTTGAATCAGCTACATATAATTTTCCACTAACTAAAAAGTCTTGATCCTCCCTAGAAAAGGTGTTAGGATTTACACGTTTCCTTCCCCCAGTAAATTCGGGACGCTGAAGCTAACATGATTTTACGAGGAGCAAGTGCAATGAATTCAGTTAGTCACTGTCCTGGGGGTAGCTTTCGAGGTCTTTGACCGAGGATCGATTTTCCCTTAGTATAACTCTTTCAGCTCGGTTTCATTAAATCGATGAGATGATTCGACAAATATCAAGACCGCACCCACATGTCGTTGAACCAAATTAAGCTAACTGGATTTGAAGTCTTTCCTTCAACCCTTTAAAAATCATAATGTACTGTCATTATTCGAGATGAGCCATAAACATAAAGGCAAAAGCTTTTAGGCAGTGACGCAAACCGCGTGCTTACGCAAATTATTGGAAATTTCTCACCTGACTACTACCTGGTTTTGGTCACGCAATACGTGACTTTAGTAATCGACCGGCTTCCTAATAACGCGATTGACTTTTGATAGTCGCGGTGCCCCACTTTTTGGAGTAGTTGACTAGCTGCACATTCGCGGAACTTTTATGAGTTCTATGGCTTACGATTTACGAATCACGCAGGTAGGTATTAAGAGGACATTCTTCGTGGTTTACTTAAGTGTGCTAAATGAGGGTTGGGAACAGGAAAGAGGGTGTACGAACAGTAAAATGAAACCCAAGGGCTGAACAAATGTGCTGGTACAATCTACGCCTTTGAGCAATCAACGCTTATTTTTAGTCAGAAATTACGAGCAATTAGATATTTCTTGTGATTAGGGTAGTTTTTTTTAATGTAAAGTTTTAATTAATGTTAGAAAAAATGTTTTTATCAATTTTAAATCGAATTTTTTTGTATGCACATCCTCTTGATTGGCGCTTGATCGCCCCCTTCAAAACTGATTTTTCAAACAATATTATTTTTTTATGATTAAAGTAAATGCTAATGTAATGATACTGCGGAAATAAAAAAAATACATTACTTATTTTTTAGACACTAATTAGTATTATGCATTTTTCCCTAACACTAGTCCTTAACGTGCTTGGAAAATAATACAGGCCTACAAAAAAAGTTATCTGCACGAGACAAGTGATTAGGCTACCCTTATGGATTTTGAGCCGCTGAATCCGAATATGAACTCAGAATTTGTCCTATACGTCTCAATTTTTTCCTAGATGCAAAAAGTAGGGAAAGGCCTAGGGATTTTCTAGCCACACAAGCCATACAAAAAATTTGTCTGCACGAGACAAATGATTAGATTACCCTTATGGATTTTGAGCCACTGAATCCGAATATGGCCTCAGAATTTGTCGTACACGTCTCAGTTTTCCTCTAGACGCCAAAAATAGGGAAAAGCTTAGAGATTTTCTGGTCACACAGGCCATATAAAAAATTGGTCTGCACGAGACACGTGAGTAGGCTACCCTTATGGATTTTGTGCCGCTCAATTCCAAATCTGGTCTCAAAATTTATCTTGCACGTCTCAGTTTCGCTCTAGATGCAGAAAATAAGGAAAACCCAAGGGATAATTTGCACGTTATTTTGATAATACCATTATACCCGAAAAAGACACATAAATATTATATTGTTAAGTGCAACGACTTGTAGAGACTTAATTTGTACACAGAAATTCTTTAGTGTGCCTTCTATTTCCTCTAGCTTGGGTAATTCTAGGGAGATTGTAGGTCCTTTTCAGATTATAGAGATTTATACGGAAGCAGGGGTGGGCTAATATCCTTTACCGATTTGCGTGCGAAATCAGTACTTGTCTCGTGCAGACAAATTTTCTTTGGTGGGCCTGTGTGACCGAAAATTTCCTAGGCTTTTCCCTACATTTCGCATCTGAAGAGAAAATAGAACAAGCCTGAAAAACTTGGGGTTAGAATTTATATTTGTCATACAAAACTGAAAAGGATATAGAATTTTTTCTCACCATACAAATTTATACAATGTGAGAAAGACCTTCAATTTCACTAGAATTACCGAAGCTAAGGGAAACAGAAGGCACACTAAAGAATCTATTTTTGCGTATACTAGTATTATCAAAATAACGTCAAGAATATCCCTAGGTTTTTTCCTATTTTCTGCATCTAGGGGAAAACTGAGACGTATTCGAGAAATTCTGAGGTTAGATTTGGATTCAGCGACTCAAAATCCATAAGTTTAGCCTAGTCACCTATTTCTTGCAGGCAAATTTTCTTATGGCTTGTGTGAACAGAAAATCCCTAGGCTTTTCCCTACTTTTTGCATATAGGGAGAAAATGGTAAAAGCTCGAAAAATTTAATGATCAAATTTAGATTGAGTGCCAAAAACTGCAGAGCAAATAGGATTTATCTTATTTTTTTTCTTTAAAAGTCAGTATAACATGCGCAAGACCTTCAATTTCCCTAGGTTTATGCTAGATAGGGAAAACCGTAAGCACGCTAGGGAATTTTTGTGTATGAATTTGATCTTTACGAGTCCCTACACATAAGAACATGACACTAGTACGTTTATTCTATCGTATACTGGTTTTATCAAATTAATATCCAGAATATCCTAGGTTTTCCCATATTTTCTGCCCCTAGGGGAAAACTGAGACGTGTAGGAGAAATTCTGAGGCCAGGTTTGATTTTAGCAGCTCAAAATCCATAAGTGTAACCTAATCACTTCTCTCGTGCTGACAAATGTTTTATATGGCCTGTGTGACCAAAAAATCTCTCGGCTTTTCCCAACTTTTTACATCTACGGGAAAACTGGGACGTGTAGGACGAATTCCAAGGCTATATTCAGATTCAGCAGCTCAAAATCCATGAGGGTAGCCTAGCCACTTGTTTCGCGCACACAACTTTTTTTTGTGGGCCTGTGTAATTATCCCGATTTATTTTGTAATTAATTTATTTCTTTATTTTCTTAGTGTTTAGATTATGAATTCAAATAACCAGGATTTCATTTTATAGTAGGCGCAAATCATTCAAACTGAATGGAGAGAAATATCAAAGCATTCCCATTTGAGGACCATGCTATTTGAAGACATCAAAGATGAAAAGTTTTCAAAGCAAAAATCGCAGTTTAGATTCTTTTGGAATAGTAACTCTGAAAATATTCAGGCCATCTTTTCATATATATATCAAGCTTGAAAACTTTCTACTCGCTATAATCATCAAAACTCGAGACTTAAAAGAAAATAAACGTAATTTAAAATTAAGGATTTAATTTGAAGAAATTTGAAGGATGAATGATTAAAAAAAAAATTACAAAAATGAAAAGAAACAAAAAATTTGTAAAGTTGATGACATTATAAATCATTTTCAGGCCTATGTGAAAAATAACTCTTTTTGAGCATCAAAGACCTTAATGACAAGGGGTCATTTTAAAAATACGTAACGCTTTTTTCTAACAATTCTGACCCCCCCCCTCCCCCTTCACAATGATTTTTTAGGGAAAGGTGGAAAGCGGGAAGTGTAGGGTTCAATCAAAAACAAATTTTTGCTTGAAACCTGCTTTTCAAAAATTTGCCAACAAAATTTTTTCAACAATTGTTTAAAAGTTACTGCGAATTTTGTGTGTGTCCGGTTTTTCATAGCAAATAACAATATAGAATCATATTTTAAAAAACATCATTTTTTATCAAGTTAGAATTAATTGAATTCACTTACTGAAACAAAAATGACGTTTCTTCGTTTCAGGTTAAATGGGATTCTTATTTACAATTTTGTTCCAACCATTTTTTATTTTAAAAATTCGAAAAAAGAAACACACCTCTATTTTTTTGAATGTGAACAATTTTTTTACAATAATAAAACAATGGACAGTCAGCATTGTTAAAAATGGTAAAGTTTCTACAAAAGAAACTATAAAAGATCTGTGGAAGACATTTTTTAAAATCTGAAATAATTATGCCATTAACCAAATCCAAAAAAATGTAATATATTTGTAGATTTGTGAAAAAAATGCTCTTTACATCCGCGAGATTATTTTATCCAGAACCACAGCGGAGCTGAAGAGTATTTCGTTCAAAATTTTAAATCAATATTTTTAAACTGTTGCTTATAGACCACGTAGACAAAAATATTAACACCAAAATTATTAATACATTTCCCTGGTCAAAAAACCTAACATCAGCAATAAATGATCGTAATAAATATTAGAGGGTAAGATTCGCTACCTTGAGAGAGAAATTGATTAATTTATTTTCCTAACTTTTATTTGGAACTATTTAAGACAAGAGAGCAGTAATTATGAATGGTTTCCACCCCTAAAAGTGAAATAGTGATACCAAGCTTACATCCTCTGTGTAAGTGAACTGATTAAATTAGTTATAAATATTTCTATTCTTGACTGTATTTGGAATGGTTAGATCTGCATTCTGATGAATACTTTTATGCAAATATAGAACTTAATTCTATGCGTGTAAAAATGACTCTATAATACCAGGAACACGAGATTGGTGAAAATACTCCCCGTAAGCGATCCAAGAATTTCATCGTCGCGTTTGATCAATGAATAGCATGACCATCTACCCTAGACTTCATTTATGAAAAGAACAGTTTAAAAAATTGCAGAAAGTAAAAGGCTATAAATTCGGCGCACTGTTGCTCGTTTATCAGACCTAAATGAATTAGAAATGCTAACAAGAAAGTCCGCTCTCGAAGAAAGCATCTAATATATGAGGGTCACAGGTGCCCGACATATCATGAGTCCTGTCAGAATGCACTATGCATTTGTCAATTGCGTCATAAATATTTGGATTTACAAAAAATATATAGGCAAAAATTCGAATTGCACATAATCCATTTTAATGGAAATCTCCAAGAAATCGTCAAAAATATGGGTAATAACAAGTCTTAAGAGACTGTACATACTAAAAATAAAATAAATAAAGGGTAGTAATAATTTGTCTAAAGGACAACCGCAGGATTTCGCCGCGAGCGGGTGCTATTCTGAAAAAACTGCACCCGATCCCAGCGAAATCACGGTAAAAATTTCAGCCATAACCACGTCTCATGACCGTAAGAAAAGTGGTTACAGTCTGTGAGGGAATCAATACGACGATTCGGCAAAAGTTTAGTACACCCTGAGGACACGGAGCGACTTAAGGACGACCGCCTTCTGCCTTTTTCCTGCAAGTGTTTTAGCATAGTGTTGCCTCTCTTTCTCTCTTGTCCGCTTGTTCTGTCTGTGGTATAGTAGGCGCTTTGCTTACATAGCCCCTTCTTTGGAGTAGTTCGGCATGATTTCGCAGACGTTGATGCGAAAAGTGTGAAAGTTCTGGGTATATTTCGCACCACAGAGCATGCAGTCGTGCCATGTAACCAGGTTCAGGGGCCCCACTCACATCGTAACACTGTAGCAAGTCGTGATTTTGTCGCTCCGTCCACCTAAAGGTCCTGAGATTCCGCCGATCCATCGTATTGACTCTATCTCCATTGACTCCCCCAGCTCTAGAGTGGTCGGCATTGTTTGCCGATTCATTGCGGGGAACCCTGCGCGTTCTATTGCTTTGAACCGCCCTTACTACAACTATGTTTGGTGTTGTCATTGTTCTTCCCACGAGAAGCTAGAGAAAGGGGTTCGTCCATCACGGTGATCAAAATTCGATTTAAATGAAAAGTTCGAACACTCCACATTTTTATGCAATTTGTGTTGATCTGGTACCTATAGAGTGCAAAAATATTAAATTTAAGAAAATTCGCTGGCCACCTTTGGAATAATCGACAAAATAAGGCATTACAGTAGAAGTAGGGGTACCCAATGTGGGACTACTATACACAAGCAGCTGAATCTTTTTACCATGAACGAATTTTTCGACGTGTGAGGGCTCATTATATAGCTGCGCACTTAGTTTATTCGTTATAAAATTATTATACATGTATAATACATACTTTCTAAAACGATGTCATTTTTCTACTACTATATTGTACTTGATAGCTAGCTGTTGCCAAATTATTAAATACATATTAGATACATATGTAAACGTGAAATAAAATAATACGTATACACAGATTTACGACTTCACGATATAAAAAATGGTAATTTTTGCAATTTATCGAAATAAAATGTCACTGTATTTGAAATTATATTATGAGTTATATTTATAAGATAATTAATGCTACCAGGTGTATACATATGAAACCGGTATTTTTTCAAGAAAAAAACACATTTATTTCAAGAGAATGATAACAAATATTTTATTCAAAGTATGCG
>NC_046659.1:59455761-59460700 GCF_010883055.1 Belonocnema kinseyi
ACAATACGCCAATTAGCACAAATGGTAAGTTCTGACAGTGCCTACAAGTGTGCCTACTAGCCGCTAGATGGCAATACCGGTTTCATATGTATACACCTGGTACTTATATCATATTATTTTCATATGTGATGACTGTTAATAGTAATCACATTAATAAAATATGAGTTATATTCATAAGATAATTAATGCTACTTATATCGAACTTTTAATTTCAATCGAATTTCGATCACCGTGCCATACTTGTAGAGCCCCGCATGCAATGATAAGGCTGCGTACTCTGAGAGGTCGCCCGGTATCCCAGAGTCGCCGTTTTAGAGACATCACCGAGGTGCCATTCAGCTTTCGGCATGGTTTACACACCTCTGCTTGGGGGTTAATTCCTTCGGGACCACCCTTGGACAATTGTCCGCGACTGCCTATTAATTTTTGTAACCATATTCGGCAGAAACCCTTGGTATAGAGAACCTCTATCCACAACCCGAGGATGCGTTTGATGACACACACACACACACACACACATTAAATATGAAAATTTTCAAATACCATAGTTTCGATAGCTTTGCCAGATCCATAATACCTCTACAAGAATGCAATATTCAATGTAATATAACACAAATATTTGAAAAAAATTTTACCTTGTTTTTTTTTTAATTGAAAATTGAGTATTTCGTGCACCTTAATAAGGCAACACGTTAGCTAACAGTCGTTATAGACTGCAGTCACACGGGCTGCATTTCGCACGGAAAAATATTCGAAAAAATCACCTAGTTATTCTTTGGTGTCTAGAAGTACTGTGAAATTTTGAGATTTTTCCGATGATTAGTTTAACGAAAAATTGCAAACAGCGTAATTCACATAATTAACAATTACTCATCCAATATGGCGGCTATCGAACTGAAAACTTGCAAAAATAACACATTACAACACATGGCTAGAAAGTTGGATTTCCTGGCCGTGTGCTGTGTACTATTTTTCTTCATCCATACCCGAAAGTACGTGCAATAGTTAATAATAATTAATAAATAAAGCGTTGTCAGCTGTTAGCTAGCGTTCAGCTATATCTGTATCCATTGTTTCACTTTCGGGACGGGTAGTGGTAACGCACCCTCCCGAACAACTTGCGTAACGCGACGCGACTTCTGATTTCTTTATTATGCAAAGATGCGAGGAATTTTGCTCGCTCGACATTTGCAAAGACGAGGCGTGAGCCGAGCCTTTG
Organism: Belonocnema kinseyi; assembly: GCF_010883055.1. Taxonomy (NCBI): domain Eukaryota; kingdom Metazoa; phylum Arthropoda; class Insecta; order Hymenoptera; family Cynipidae; genus Belonocnema; species Belonocnema kinseyi. Next base: position 59,456,981 of record NC_046659.1, read on the forward strand.
CTGATCGGGTCGAGTATCAAATAGTATAAGTAAAAGAAATTTATACTAATATTCTAAATTTCAACCGATATTGGTTGTTTGTTGTATTGGTGGGCGAGGGAGCCCGTGAGGTTCCACCCCTTGACGCTCAAACTTAGAAATCTATTGTACCACACCCGTGTAAATTGCTCTAAAATGACCAGCGACCAGCGTGCGATAGTCCCCTCGATATGGAGCCTCTTCGCACGAAAAACGCTGATTTTTTTCGAGCCTCTCAAAGTCACTCTGTGATTCCTAAGGAATAGTCCCCTCGACATGGAGCCCACTCCCTGGGGGGACACTGACCTCTTTTGAGGGGACCTACAGTTTAAGGTAAGTTCCGAACCACCAGAGCCCCGGTTTAAAGCACATAGAAAAATTTCCATTGGTAACGACATAGGGATCGAACCTCAGTCCTCCTGCTTAGAAGCCTGGCGCGCGATCTTCTGAGCCACCGAAGCTTTTTCAACCGATATTACACTGGCTAGAAAAGTGCTGGATACGTTAACGCTAGAGCTTCACGAAAGCGAGACGATACGAGATTTTACTCGACTCTCGATCTCGTGAGAAATCGAAAATTAGACTCGTCTCGATCTCGAAGCAAGAAACTCACGTCTCAAATCAAGCTCTCGACGAAAATTTTTTTTCAGTGTGTTAGAAACATTATTGTATCGATTCTCAGAATAATAGTTTTTACTATATAAGCTAAATCAAACAATTTCTATGCAAATCAATAATAACCCCCTTAGATATTGAGATTCTAGACTACAATTACGTTACATTTATCTTTTTGTTCTTCTTTTCTCCTTTATTTGTCAATGTATATTATGCGAGCAATCGACAGATAAAGAGAGGGAAAGAAATCACATATTAAATAGTAATTATTCATCCCACTTTAAAGTCTTTAAAGAGAACATCATTGCACAACGATTCTCGGGATGCATTAACGTGTGTGAGCGGATGGATAAAAAGTTCAGTCTACGTACAAATTTGCAATCCTGATTTCTAGTTTTGTGTATAATGGTGAGTTCTAATAAAAGTAGATTATTCATAAATAAATTATTTCTTATTGAATTTTAATTGTATGAATTATTTCGTGATAGTGGGTGTATTGCCTTCGAATAGTTGATACAAAATATGATTTGGCTTGGGGGCAGTTTTTACATGGAAAACCGCCTATGTTCTGCTGAAGGGTGCAAAATTTCATTTTTTTTTAATATACATATTAGTTTTAGGGAATTATCTTATGAATGAAAATTGTAATCAACGAAAGGAAAAAATTGCTTTTTGTTTCCGAATCAGGATCTGCAAGAGGTCATTCAATTGTAATGAAACTTGGTGAAATTATAGTGATTTTCATTTTAAGTTTGCAAAAAATTCTCATATTGCGTAAGTTCCTTCAAACAATCAGAAGGCAATATGTCAATTATTTCAATTGAGTTAAGAATATTATACCATCGCGTTATTTTTATTAATATTTTAGATTTTATACTTTTATAATATGTTTTAAAATTATTATATACAATAAAATGTAAATTGATTGATTTACATCAGGCAATTACTTTCTTTCCACAATTGAATTGGGAAGTATCTCGACCAATCAAATCAGTAGATAATTTTCATCTATTCTTTGGTGGCTTATTTTTCGCTAACTGTATCTGTAAACTTTCACTAGTAATTATTTTTCAAGCAAACAAGGCGAAACAAATGTACAACCGAAAAAATCTTGCAAATCGAAAACAGAACTCGGTTGAAAATTAGAGCATGGCGCAATTGAATATGCATAATTATTTTATAGTCCATATTTTCTTATTTTGTTTGAAAAATCAGAAGGCATTATTAAATAATAAATAAGAGTTTTCCCTTTAAATTCCAATTTTGATTCCCCAGATGGTAAACTAATAATATCTGCATCCCGAAGTTCTTTTCAGTTTAAGATATTATTTCTGGTGCTCAGGTGTTAAATATTTCATCGACAAACTGGTACTTGGTCACAAAAATATGCATCCTGACACTATTTCCTAATTTTAGTAAAAAATTATTTAATCAAATCCCTATTACGAATATTTAAAGTCAAAAAAAGATTGGTATCTCTTAATTGTCCTTAATTTATGTTTTCAATGAGATTAATAAGAATTTAGTAAGAAAAGTTTATCATTTACTATTATTTGTTATTCTTTTTAAAAAAATTTTATAAACATTTATCAGCCCGGATACATGATGTTATTCCTGTAAATATCGAACGTGATTATTTGTTTATAAAATTTGCTTCTCAATTTAATTAATAATATCGAATTATATATTTAGAATACTAATCTTTACTGGCAACATGAATTAAGGACAATTAAGAGATAATTTATCTTTTGTTAACTTCCAATGTTCGGATAAAAAATTTGTTTGCATAATTTGTTTCTGAACTTAATAAATAATGTCGGGAAACATATGTTTGTGATTAAGTTTCACTTTGCCGATAAAAGTATGTAATATTATAGCCGAAATATCCCTTACAAATAATCAATCTATACCCCGTGAAGTTAGGCCCTATAGAAGTTCACATTTCTCCAATTTTCTTTTTGCATACGTTTGTGCGTCGTTTGTACTGTGTGCCCTCTTGGTTCTCTCACTAGAGGAAAATCAAAATCTCGTGCCATCCCTACGAAATTCAAATTTCTCAAATTTTCTTTTTCAATACGTGTGTGTTTCGTTTGTACTGCTTGTACATAAAATATTTTTGGTTCTATCCTTTTGGCCCCCCGGCCATGGGGAAATCAAAATTTCATGTCATTCCCCCTTAAATTTGAATTTTTCAATTCTTCTTTCTTTTGCTGACGTTTGTACGTCGTTTGTACTGCTTGTTAAATTGATATTTTCGTACAAACGTTAGCAAGAAGAAAATTTGAGAAATTTGAATTTCGGGGGATGCGTAAAGTTAGTCCCTCGAAATCAATTCCGTCCCTAATTTCGTAACCAGGAGAGTACAAGTGAAAATATTGAATGTACAAACCGTACAAATGACGTATAGACGTATGTAAGAAAAGAATTAAAAAAATTTGAACTTCGGGGGCCAAATTTACGAGGGTGAATCTATAACGTTCAGTCATTGTAAACACAACTTATTTATAACAATTTTCATTACGATTAAATTTTTATTTATTTGACACACCCCTGAGTAAATAAATCTTAGCCATGCTGAGGATAGAATTTTTTTTTCCTAACGCTGTGGACAAAATGCGATTGTATCTACTCCTCGATATGTCAAAACTCGCTTTTTTTCACGTTGTTGGGGAAATATAGTCCTTAACTGATGCAGAAGAGCTTTTTGAACTCATTTGATTGCAAAAATCGCCTTTGGTTCGGGTTGAAAATTTCACATTCGTTAATTAAAAGCACCTTCTGCACTCGTTCAGAAATATATTTTTCAAGAAGATAAAACAATGCAGCTTCTATCGTTTGTGAGTGGTGACATTAGCAGCGCAGCGAACGGCATCACTAAAAAGAACACATCTCTGGACCAGGAAGTGTTTCCAAAAATTTTTAAAAACTAAAAAGTTATTTTATAAGGAATCTTTATATTCTGATTTAATCAACATTGAAAGGGGAATGTTACGTCGTAAAAATTTCTAAATGCTAAATGTATGATCCCTCACGTAGTTTAGAATGATCTTCGCTCAGTATTTCTGTCTATTCAAACCGTTCAATACA
>NC_046659.1:59460800-59475685 GCF_010883055.1 Belonocnema kinseyi
TTCAGCTTGCAGATTTATTGTCTCCCTTTTACAATTTTAGGTATTATTCATCCTGAGTTTCGTCCGGTTAGGGTCAGGTATTTACGGCCTGCCGCCTCGATCATGTCGACGGGGGTGTAACTTCGATTCCCATCCTCATTGAAATCAACCAATAGATGCTAAGCAATTTCATCCCTACTATTTTGGTACCTAGATTTCTGGAAACTTCAACTGTTCATGGACACTTACCATTTTTTTTGTACTCAAGACATTACCATTTCGACAGTCGCCAAACGCGGAACTCGCTCTCCGATTTGGTCAAGCCTACCTTCCATTTTTACCTTTCAAGAATACCAAAACCAGATAGTGTCTTAACTTTGTTTCCGAATTATTAAACTGTTTGTTTCTCTTTTTAAATACATATAAACGTTGATTTATCCGTGTGTGTGTAAAATAAACTTTATTTCAATCAATACACGTTTCATTGTTTACTCACCATTCATAAGAATAAAACAGGGAATATTTCACGGAAAATTAAGTCCAAATTTTTGTTTGAACTTTTTTCCATGCAAAATTTCAAAATTTGTTGTTAAAAATTCTATACTTTAAAAGTGTGTAATTTCATCTCTAATATCGGTTCTAAAAATCTTAATAATTCCAACAAAAATCCAACCCGAAAATTTAATATGGCGTAACTCTCAAAGTTTGGAAAATTTAAGAGAATACTTTGGGCTCAAAATGTCTTTTATATAGCACTGTTATTTCACAAAGTTTTATTAAAATCGAGCAACCACATGTAAATTCTAATATTTCTTACGTGTACTGGACCGGTGGTAAAAATCATAAAATCTATAATTTCCTGAGAACAGACAAGTATAAGAGCATAATTGCACCCTTTTTTTATAAAGAAATTGTAACTTGTAACTTGTAAACTGTAACTGCAAGGATTAAAGTAGTATATTTTGAATGTTTAAACTAGTCTGCTCTCTGAATCAATATTAGTCAAATTTAATTGAATACTAGGGAAAAATTCACAGGTTCGATTAGCTAAAGTTAAAACACTAAAGATTATTGGAAAATTACTAACTTGAGTAGCCCGGATATTTTCTCATTCAACAACGTAAAACTAATTGTTTGTTAAAAAAATCATTTGATAATAATTTTAAAAAGTGAAAAACATGGTAAACCTAAAAAATAGGAGAATTTAATAAAACGGTGCAATGGTGTGACATTCTTAACGCCATTGACACAATAAGTAGGTTATATTGAGAAACTGTTATAGTGACCCAGTCTGTTTCCATTTAAACATCAGCTTGAACAATTACGGATATTTAATTCCTTAAAGAAGTTTATTTGAATGAAATAGCTGCTCTTCTTGCTCAAAAGATACTTTATTGCCTTCTTAAATGAAAATGGATAGAATTCAAGTAATTACTAGTGAAAATTTGCAGATTCAATTAGCGAAAAGTGAGCCAACAAGCATAAGCAGAAAATTACTGATTCGATTAGTAGAAATATTTGGTAATTCAATAGTGGAAACAAGTAACTGCTTCATACAAATTTATCAATTTCCAAAGTATTGCATATAATAATTGAAAAGCGGTTATAAAAATGTAAAACGTAAAATATTGAAAAGTTTACTAAAATAATGCGATGATGTAACATTCTTAATTCTATGGTAACAATAAGTAGGGCATATTGTGAAATTGTAAACGTGATGCTGTCTCCAATTTAAAATCATTGCCTTCTGATTGTTTGAACAAGTTTAAGCAACGTAAGAATTTTTTACAATCTTAAAATTACAATGGGTCAATGGGTCAATGGGTTTCAAATTAATTATACACATTCAGGGTCTTCATATGCTACTCTGTGAAAATTCAACAGTTTTATTCATTTTGTTTCTGAAGTTCAAATATTTTTCTGAATATTTTTCTTTTGAAATTTAGTATTTCTTAGTTAAAAATACAACTGTTCGGTATAAAATTAATCTTTTAAAGTTGAAGCTTGAAGTATTTTAATAAAAATTCGTCCTTTTTGGTTAAATTAAACTGTGCTTTTATTTAAAATTAGAATATTTTTTAGTTGAAATATCATCTATCTTTTTTTTATAATAATTAATATTTTTAGGTTGATAATTCAACTTGATTGAAAGTTGAATTCATCTTTTTTAGTAGAAAATTGTCTCTTTTTTGTTGTTAAAAATGAAACTGATTGATGAAAAATGAAGCTATCCTGGTTGGGGTTCAACTATTTTGTTCAAAATTTATATTTTTCAGTTTGCTTTAACTGTTTATTATTTGAATTAAAACTATTTTCTTGGTTAAAAATCTACTATTTCATTTTCATTTGAAAATGCACTATAAAAGAAAATAACTAATTAGTCAAAAGTTGAACTATTTTATTATTTCATAAGAAACAGTCAGATTATTCTACCCCTCTTTCCTTGCAAAAGGTCTTACGCTATTTCTGGATGATCACTAAATAAGTTCACGAAAAAATTAATTCGGTAATAATAGTCGCAGGAGTAAATATGTTAAACGATCGGAGCCATGTGATTTAGAAAACATTGTTAATCGTTACTAGGTGCATTAATGTGGGTTTTAATCAACAATTTAAACAATTCCTTAATTAAAAAATACAGATATATACAAATGTAATGCATTTTTTCTTGCATTAAGATTATTTTACAACTTAAATAGATACGTACATCTATTTTACGAAAATAATACAAGAACTATAGTAGCTGAAACGAACAGCTTGTCAATCTTAATGTCAACATCAATACCTGATCAACCTTATTAACCACACTTGTCATTAGTTTGTATAACCTTTTTTAATTTTTAACTCTTTGGGTTCAGTGGGGAATTATGGTGTTCATCTTCAAAGACAAAATTAAATTTGCGTCCTCCACTTGGAGATCAATAACAAACGAAATCATATTTAGAAAGTTATAAAGCTCGCCTCTTTTTAACTATGTTTAAACAATATTTTTGTTTTAGTGTCTCCTGAGTTTTCATATTTTACGCGGGAAAAGTAGCATGCATTTAATTGTCAATTAAAAATATGTTGTTAAGTACTAATTCATTAAAAATATATTTAAAAGTCGCAAATGAAAATAAAGACAAAAATAATTTGATTTTTAGCAATTTCATTAGGTACATCTTCTCTTAATTACCAGTGATATGATATTAAAACTAATGAGTAGAAAAGTGAGACCCCGGAATTCTACAAGATTTTTTATTAAATGAAAATCATGGATTTCATTTCTAGGAATGAAAGTAAACGATATTTTTACAGTTTCTTATAAAGAAGAAGAAGAAGAGACACGAGCAAGGTATTTATTATATAACAAAATAATCTTTCATTTTGAACAAAGGAGCGGGCTCAAAATGTATACTGAAACAAAATTAAACCATAATTGGTTCATATTGAGCAATGTAAGTATTGAAACCAATTTTATTGTTTTTTTTTTTAATTTGGATATTGATCAAGAGAGTGAACATAACTGAAGTTTAAAATAAGTTCGTAAGAAATTGACCTGAAACAAAACTGAAACTTTAGTTTTTTCTGTGCGGAATTGGATGTCATCGTGAATCTATAGAAAACGTGAAATCAAATTATTTCATAATAAATTTCAGTGTCCCATCAATCAAATTTTTTTCTGTGCACATCAAAGTTATGATTTCCTGGAAGTTGTTAAATAATCAATAGGATCGTGCTTATTCTTGATGTTGACGTGGAAGTTCCTTATAGCCTAACCTAAGGTTGTAGAGCCATGCAAGACATTGACCTATTTCATCAATGTCATCTCATTCACGATTCTTGGCGTTTTTAAATATAGCCAGTCATACTTAGGCCCTACTTTATAAACTATGCAAACTTGAAATGAGATTTAAAGCTCATTAATTAGATGTGCTAGATTTGAATTCAATAAAAACAATACTGTTGCTCACACAAGCTCTGTTTTAATTTTATATTCTTTTGCTTTTCAGTACGTGGTCCTGGAATGTCAAAATGAAATAGGAAGAACAAAAAAGTCACGTGATTTTGAGAAAATTAAAAAAAAAAACTTCTGGAAAGATGAGCTTCGCACTCATGTCAGTTTGATGAAAAATATTTAAATTGAAATTATTTTTACAAATTCTTCTGGTTTGTCGTAATAATACAAAGAGCTAATCTTGGACATGCTAAGAAAGTTATTTAATCAAATATATAAGTATGATCAATTATTCGAGCTACATTGAAACAGCAACTTAAAAGGTCTGTTTTTCATCATGACAAATAATTGCATTAATAGAGTCATTTCCAAAATTTAAAAAAACACTCTATATCGAAATAGAGGGAAAAAACCGATTAATAGTATATTATAGTATAGTCACAGGATGACGTCAGAGGTTTTTCATGTACATCTTTATAACACTAACAATGGAAGAAATTTTTGACAAAATACAGGAAAATCGTACTTATTACTGGTGTTTTATGCCTGGGTAATAATTTTAATAATGCAAGTGAGCAGCTGATCATAATACTTAATATTGTTTTTGGCATTTTTGTGTAAACAGAGGCAATGGATTTTTTTAACCCTCTGCAAGAAACATCTCCAATTCATCCATTCTAAAAGAACGGATAAATACCGGTCCCACAGACCGGTATAAAATGAAAAACCTTAATAAATATGCAAATACAAAAGTCTGATAGGCAGTCTGAGCTATGTCTACATAGGAGTTTTAAGTTATGTTTGGTTTCACTAACCAATTTAACGTATTTTCGAACTTTATGGAAGAATATTATAATCTTTGAGATGTAATTAATTAATTTCAACTCATATTTTTAATAATTTCTGTAAAATATATGTGTATTTACTTATTTTTTCGTTTTATCGCCTCGTATTTCGGCAGTATTGAAATACCCACTTTTTAAAATGTCACTTATCATTAAAACATTAACTTTAGGCAAGTTGTCTGATGACGCTTTATGTATTGAGCCACGCTTAAACATTGAATATTATTTAAAAATCAATTCGGAAATACTTGGAAAACCTCTGACGTGACGCGTCACTCGCCAATCAAAACTCGTAGAAATCACGTGGTTTTTAAGCATTTGTAAGCGTCTTTTATTAATTATTGTAATTATTTAAAATGCAAAAATAACTTTTTATCCAACAATTTGTAATTAAAAATATTGTTACTCAGTAAAAATAATGCTTGTAACAAAAAAAATTTTTTCAGACATAACTCTATTTAGAAAAATATTGGAGCGCAACACTTCCACTTGATATTCATACCGATGGAAGTACCGAATACATGTCTAAATTCTTCCTGACATCGGGTTTTGAAATGCTAAACCGATTGTGTAGCTCTGAAAGCTTTTTTAACTTGAAATAATTATATTTCTTCAATAATGAGATTCATAAAATTTTGTAAGATGAACATCTGTCGTTCCATGAAGGTGTAAATGTACCTTATGGAAAAATGTACCTTGGGAAAGCATGCAGTTATCATTTTTCTGAACAAAATTTTCCTAAATATATATATTATTAAAAACCAACCAAAAAGAGTTGAAAAGAGTATTTCAATGAATAAATCGGTCACTGAAGAATTAAAGCGAGAATTGGATAAATTGCACCTTTTTCTGCATCGAATGTAAAAACAAAAATTCAAGTATATCTACTGTTGAAGAAACAATTTTAATCTCACCTGTCTTTTTCTTAAGTATCTTCCAGTATCCCTTACAAAAATAATTACATTTAACAATCACTATACTTTTCTTGAATTTGTAAATCATGTTAAAAATTGCTTAATTTTGAACTGGACTGTACACAGTGAACATCCTGAAATCTCATGAGAAGTATTTTTATAGTGATTCTTTGTGAAATCGGATTCTCTTTTTTATTGTACGCCGGAGTAAATTTTCATTGTTTCTTCTACTGAGTGTAAAATAATTTGTCATTATCTCAGCTATAATTTACATTGGGGTTGTTTTTCATTGTTTTGTCTACTCAAAGTAAAATAATTTACAATTATTGTAGCCATAATTACATATTTCTCGCAATGTAAACACTGCTATTTAAAATTTGACATGGCGCAGTATGGTCGTTAAAATGTGCCATGTTAAGATTCTAAATCTAAATTCGAAAACCTTCTCGCCTGTTATTTGCGTTTCCACTCGTTTATACTGCCGCCCAAACTAAAAAGATACATAAGTTACATTTTTATGAAAAATGAGTTTTTGGTATCGTTGGATTGAAAAAGAACCTAAAGAACTTTGTGTCTTTTTTGCGTAGTAAAGATGATCGAGTGCGACGCGAATTGACAAACGAAAAGAATCGCTTGCCCTTACGTATCTTTTAGCCTTGTAAATTAGCCTAAACGACGCTGGATAGCGCTGGCGTCGCAATTGTCGCTATACCTCGAATAAAAATGAGGTGATTATAAGATGAAAGATTATCCAGGCAAGTTTAAAAATAGAAAATTATCTTCGATTCGTGTAAAGTTTATCTGGCAAGGTCATTTTTGTTTCGGTGAATCTTTCACCTAGAATCGACGTAAACTTTATCTTTAATTTCTTCTGTGATCGTTTCCTGACTACTCCAACCCGCGCGAGAACACAAAAAAGAAATAAATAGGGCGCTACGAAAATTTTGCAATACAGACGAACCTTTTATAGTTTTTCGAAGTACTTTCCACCGCAGTGAATACACTTTTCCATACGTCGAAATCAGTCATCGAACCAACCCTGTCACTTTTCTTCTAGAAGATCTGCACACGCTTGGTCCCACGCCGTCAAACGGTCAGTTTCGTTAGTAAATCAAGACCCTTTTAGTTGTTTTTTTACTTCCGGAAACAAACCAAAGTCACTGGGAGCGATATCTGGACTGTAAGGAGGGTGATCTAGAATATTCAGTCCAGATTTGACCAAAAAAGCTACTGTGACCTTCGCTCTGTGAGCCGGTGCATTGTCGTGGTGGAATAGCCAGGTCCTGAGTCGAGATTTCGGCCTGATGTTTTTGAGTTGGTTTATGACTTTGGGTAAACATACCTGAATGTACCACGAAGAGGTGACTGTACGCTGGTTTTCCAGTACCACTCTATCCACAATGCCGCGTTTCCCGAAGAATACTGCAATCATTCTTTTGTTTACGGATCGAGACTTCCGCACCTCCACTGGAGCATCCTCATCCTCAAACAGCCAGATCTTGTTTTGTGATTTTTTTCGAACGTGGTAATGATACAGCCAGGTTTACATCCGGAGAAGATCCTGATTCAAATCTTTTTAGCATTTTTTGGCACCACTTTACTCTCGCTGCCATTTGCTCCTCGGTTAAAGCATGTGGTACCCATAGAGTACAAACCTTCCTAACATGTAAATGTTCATGCGGAATTCGATGGACTGCTGGTGCACTAATGTATAACATTTGCCATATCTGCCGGTACGTGATTCTTCTATTATCATTCAGTAGATTATTCACAGACGCAATGTTTTCCGATGTCACCACTTCCGGCGGTCGATCTAAACGCGAGTCGTCCGCGAGATCGAAATTTTCCCTTACGAACTGTTTGTACTATCGAAAATTGTTGTGCGTTGCGGACAATCCTTACCCAATACCGGAGATATTTCCTCAAAACTTTGGTGTACACTTAAACCGCGAGAAAAGTTGTATCGAATTATCGCATCAGAGATTCAACTCGACTACTAGGCGATCAATCGATAAAGAACAGCTGATCTTCAACCAACATTGGTGTTCTGTTCAACTAGGTAGGCTCGTTTCATTAAAAAATCGCCATCCATTTATATTTCATTCTGGCAGTCCCATTTCCCTAGATAAAATGAGTGACAATGAAGGAGACCGACCTGTTATAAAGCTTACAGACGCGCTAACTTTAAAAAAATTGATGAAACGTCGCGCAACTTTAAACGCGACTGCGACTCGATTCTCAAATTTCTTAAAAGAATACCAAGCTGGCGAACCAAACATTATTAAATTAAATGTCTGTTTAGTCAAATTTAGAACTCAATTTCAAGACTTCGATGGAGCCTCAGATCAAATTGAAGTGCTTGATGAAGATCCGAATCTTATAGACGAACGTTTTCAAATAGATGAAACGTATCTTGATCTTATCACTTTAGCCGAACAGTTAAAATTAGATTCGAGTCCAAATATTTCCGAGGGTCATTCTTCTCAACTTAGAGGTTCCTCCTCAAGCAATCCCGAACTAAACTCCAATAATACGGTCATAAAACGTCGAATCAAATTACCTGAAGCTTTTTTACCAAAATTCGATGGTCGCTACGGAGATTGGTTATCATTTGAAGATGCATTTACGCTAATGATCGGTAGTCAGAAGGATTCAAATAACGTAGAAAAGTTGCAATATTTAAAATCAGCTTTATCCGGTGAAGTAATTAATCAAATAAAAAATTTCAGCATAACGACGAAAATTTTACGCGCGCGTGGCATTTATTGGAAAAAACATATGTCGATAAACGATTATTTGTCGGGAGACATCTGAGTCCTTTATTGAATCTTCCCACACAAGACAAAGAAACCGCGAAAGATTTACGTCAATTACACAGTAAAAAAAATACTTAAAGTTATATTCGACTTAATTTCAGATTTGATTTCAATTAAGGAAATAACTTAATTTAAGTGTGCAAAATATCTTGAACAAAGCACTAACTTATCTTAAACAAGAAATCAGCATTTTCTATTGGAATAAAGTAAAGTGTGCTCCTAAATTTCAATATTCAGTTCTGAAGGTCAGTTGAAAGTAACCTGAAATAACCTATAAGGCTTTCGTTACCTATAATAAAGGAATATACCTTCCTTAATTTCAGGTTCGTACTACCTTGCATGACGTTACCTATCCTCGCGTCCTACTATGAGGATGGCTATGATGCAATACTTCCATAATTAGTGAAGATTCAGTTTCACGAATTTAAAAAAGTACTGCAGCAAAATAAGTTTCAGTTGTCAGCCAATATTTGGATTATTTAACTCATCAAAAAAATTAAATTATTACGAAACGTTTTACTTCGCAACGTGAGGGTCCTTTCAATACATTACTTAACACAATTTTCTGAAGATTTTGGACCAGACCTATCCCCTTCATACCGTTTTTCCATGTTTCCTACTTTTCCTGTATTTCCTTGCAAGTTAGAACCCAACTTGTATATTTTCTAAAATAAATAACTATGTAAGAATAGCTGTTGAGTGTCGGTTAGGCGTGAGAAATTTCTGGTTTTTAGTTTGAATATTACCCTTAATTTCAGCTAGGATAGAGTATATTAACTTGAGGTTACGTTAGCTTTCAATATACATATATTCTTAATTGAAGAGCGAGCATACCTGAATTTCAGGCCGTGTCTCCCTGAATTTCAGATAGTTTCAAACTGAATTTTAGGAATCTAATTCACTTAATTTAATGTTCAGATATAATTATTAATTTCAGATTGCCCATGCTTCTTTTTGTGATACATTAAAATAAGCCGAATTTTCGACTCAATTTAACTACTTTTTTTGCTTTGTAGCGGACGAAACTAAACAACATCTCGAATCCTTTAGAACTTTAAAAGTGAATATTATCGGGCAAATAATCGTTCAATTACTCAAAGAATAATTACAGGGGAAAACTGCGGAGAAATGAGAGAAAATTCTTAAAAGAGGCGTCTTTCCCCAATTAGAAAAAATGCTCGAATTTTGATATAAAACAGCATATCGATTGTCTAAACACGAAAGAGATCTGACGGAACCAGTCTCCAGTCATGGAAGCAAGATAAACACTCAGGAACGTGGTAAAAGGTACGATAAAAATTTGACCTGACAAACTTTTTTCTTATAAGCGAATAAATCGTCCCCTATTTGTGAAGAAACTCAACATTTAGTTTACAAATGCGAAAAGTTCCGTAATATGTTACTAAGATGCATGCAAGCAGCTAAGGACGCGACTCTTCACCTCAATTACCTTCGAAATCACGGTGATAGAACATGCACGTTTAGCAAATGTATCGTTTGTTCTGGATCGCACAATAGATCGCTCCATAATCCGAAGAAGCAAGATAATGGATGTAAGAGTCAACACGGACTAGTACGAAGCGTAAGTACAGAAAACATTCTGTCTTCGGTCACACGTTCGCCAAATAGTCATGTAATAACAAGCGCAGTTGTTCAAATTTATGGCAAAGAGAAGAGATTCAGATCCAGAGTTTCTAAAACCCGCACCTATCGACCTTTTATTAGGTTAAGGTCCTACCTTACATCTCTTTTGTATCGGTATCTCGCATATTCTCTGTGTCATCTAATCCTACTTCCGAAGGCACATCATGTAACAGATTTGATAATTCGATATTATCACGAACAAAATTATCATTCTGAAATCCAAAATACTCTCTACGCAATTCGACAAGTTTTCGGATAACTGACGAGCGTAATCAAGTTCGTGAGAATTATTGGCAAGTGTGTTCGTTGTTACCGCGTTAATCCTTCTACAGTCGAATATAAAATGGGAGATTTGCCGAAGGTAAGAACTAAAATCTAAATGAAATCAAAGGGTACGTTTCTATTTTTGTTTGTCTTGTAGTAAAGGCAATTCATCTAGAAGTTGTTAGCGATCTTACAACTGACGGCGCAAATAATCAATTAAAGGAAATCTTTGCTCCATTGAATTCAAATCAGCATAAAAGAAAATGTCGCAATTTCCTGAGAAACAAAGGAATTTAATGGTATCTTATACCTCTCCTTTCTCCTCATTTCGGCGGCATATGGGAATCAGGAGTAAAGTCCTTCAAACATCACTTCAAACGCGCAATTACTGATGAATTATTTATATTCGAACAGTTTAACACCTTTGTCATCGAAGTCGGAGACATTTTAAATTCTCGTCCTTCAACTCCAGTTTTTACCGATCCTAATGACCTGCTAGTTCTTACACTTGGTCACTTCCTTAACATCCTGAATATCTGTAAAAACTTCGTCAACATTTCTGGAACCGTTGGTATAAGGAATATTTAAACGAATTAAATATTCAGAACAAATAGGTCGCTGAGAAACACAGCATTGAAGAAGGAACTGTAGTTCTCCTGAAGGATGATAACATACCACCGATGCAGTGGTCCTTTGGTCCAGTTATTAAAACTCATCCTGGCGAAAATGGAGTGATTTGAACTTCCACTGTTAAGACTGCAACCGGCGATTTGAAGCGAAGTGTAAAAAAATTACCGATGTTGCCTATCGATGAAAATGATGTCACTAATTAGATCTAAAGAAATTATTGAATTTCCGATCATTATCCTGTCAGGGAAGGGGGGGGGGGTATGTTAAGGCTGTAAATCTAAATTCGAAAACTTTTCCGCTTGTTATTTGAGTTTCAAATCGTTTATAGCTTTCAGAAATTTCAAGAAATTTAGAATAACGTCGAAACATCTGCCTATGCTTGATCCTTTCATTACTTCTTCGGAACCATTGGAGATAAATTCTACTTATAATTTAGTACAGAGGAAGTTAAAAACTGGGTCCTAGTCTTTTAAGTTAAAAACGGGATAAGGCTAATGATAGGGAGGGTCAGTCGTCAATGTACTGTCGTCGCGTCATATTGTATCTTCAGCACTTTGAATTTAATAAATTATAATTTATACAAACACCGAGTTTTTTACTCCACAAGAAAGGTACATCAAATTAAGTTAGGGTGTATCAGTGCAAGTACTTTGAACTATTTGCAAATTTTTCATGCCATGTCAAAACATTTTTATAAATTGAAGTGTTCGTAAAGTAAATTTTTATTGAAAAGGAACCAAAAATTATTTTCTGTACTGCTGTTTTTTAATAAATACTTGGATAATAAAAATGGTTAAGAAATGATTTACCTTTAAAACATATAAAAAAAACAATTTTAAAGAATATTTTATAATTTGATGGTATTTTCTAATTGTTACCTGACTCGAACGGTTGAAGTTAAATCTCAAAATAAAACGTATTAATGAAGATTACAATTTAGCAACTCTTTTTCGACAACTTTTTCTAGTTTGAAACTTCATTCAATGGACATGACACAATATAATCCTGAAACTTAATTAACGTTTACATTTTTATACATTTATAATAGGAATGATTTGCAAGCTGAATATTACAACAAAATGTTTATTTTAAGATTCTTTGTCATGCTCTAACTTTGAAACCACTATTAACTAAAAACATTCAAAAAGTCAATTTGGCGTGACGAAATCTCAAGGATAATATTTATTCCATATTGAATACACGCAACAATGCTAAAACTTTTATAATTATAAGACGTACAAGAACTAAAATAAAATATATATAATTGATAAAAATACGAGCACCAAGCTACTATCGAACCGAATTTCAATTATATTTTACGCACTCCGTAATATTTCCTATATTTTAATCACAGAAAAAAACAGCAGTTCTCTGATGTTGCAGCTAATGTAAAATTCAGCTTTCTTTAGATTTAGATTCTGTGGAACTGAGACTCGAATAGTACCCAGTTTGAGGGCTTCTGTTTAGTCCGGTGATATACGATGTTTGATGACATAACAAAAAACCTACAGACGGTAGAATTTTTAAACATAAACCTTAAGAACTCTCACATCTCATGTCCATTATATTTTTCTTTCAAGAATAACTATAATCTATACAATTTTAATTTCTTTATTCAACTTTTCCCAGTGCAATGTCATTAAATCAGTATTAAAACGGCGAGACGAGACAAAAAATGAGTTCTGTGCAAAAAATCTCTATTAGAACTCATACTTTACTTCCCTTCGGAACTCTCTGCAGCTCTCATGGTACTAAAAATCGGCTTTAATAGAAACCCTAGTTTATTCGGTGCAACCCTTGAAGTCATTTCCACTTCTACTCCCAAAATCAAGATTCATCCCTTCAGCTTGTAGAAATGATCTTTTTGAATAAAATTGCTTTTCATAAAAATGACATCCCCAAACATTTTTTTACTGCGATCAAAGTAGATGAAAAACATTCCAAATGAGAAAGATTAGCCTAGAGGGGATTGAATATCCCCGAATGGCAATATCGAGGAAAAATAATGCTCACTTGAATGTGTTTTGAATGACTCTAGGGCTGGACGCCCACCCGAGCCATTTGCTTGGGCATTTATGGAAGACAACCTATAGGCATGCAAGCTCGCATGAAAATGTTGACGTTGTGTTGAATTCACTTATTGATCTACGGTACACAGGAACAACATGTGATAGAAATTTGTAACGCTTATAAATAAAGATACCATATTATAAAATTTTTCCCTAGATGTTTTAGAGTTCAAGAACATAATTTTAGTAATTTTAATATGATTTTTATAAGCGACGGTGTGGTCGAATAAACTTAGTTATTAACAGTCAAAACAGACATTGTTCAACTTTCCATAATTTATATAAGGTGAGAAGCTTTAGACTTCAGAAGCTACGATCATGGTTCCTTAAAACAACCAATCCCGACGCAACCGGAATCTGTACGTCGTCCACTCCTGCTCCTCCCATCCTAGAAAGGTAAGCAAGGACGGGGAATTTACGCAAGTTACTTCGTACAACACTGTTCCTCAGAGTGCTGTCTCTTGCCATGAATGCGACTATTTTTAATTTCTCAAATGAGTCCGAGGCCTACAGTGAGTGAAAGCAAAGAATTATATATTGCAATTTTAGTAATGTTTGAATAACTACGTCATTATATTGTTCGTGACAAAACAGCACCAATAAGATGATATAATAGTATAAATGTACACTTTAACATTTCTTCAAGGATTATCAAAATCCTGTAAGCCTTTACAAATAATAGGAAAAAAATATAAAGGTAATATAAGACATTTAAATCTGGGCGCCTGAACAAAACGTATTATTACAATTTGTTTAATAAGGCTTTTAATTGCATCTCCATAATTAAAATTGAATAAAATAGTAATATATATATATATTCAAGAAGAGAGGTAAACAAAAAACGCAAGTTCCCACGGGGAGTAACTGTTATCTAAAAAGGACACTAGATCCCAGTAAAACCGCGGTAAATCGCACCTATGGCCACGTCTCACGGCCGCGAGATGGGTGCTCATAGGGCACGATACAACCAGAACAGTCTGGAGAAACCCCTGTGTGTCTTGAAGACACAAAGCGACAAGAGGATGACAGCTTTCAGCTTCCATCTCGTAATTACCTTGGCATATTTTGGTCATGCGAGTATGGCTTTACCAGGGTAAAAATTAACCTAAGCAAAAATGGATGAATATCCGAAAATCGGATATGCCCGATTTCCTTCAAACTGCGTATACCTATTTATTTTAATGCGCTGATTACGAATATGATAGTGAAAATTGGCGGAAATTTGATTTTCATGGTGAAGTCATCAAAAAACCATAAAAATTATGATTTTTTAAGTTTATCTCAGCTAATATGCACAATTCAAAAAAATGTTTGAAATAAAAGTTGTAGATCTCATCGTAATACACTTTTTTCACTCCAAGCCTTTTTTTTATAGAAATGATAATTTCCGAGAAACTCGGCAAAATGAAAGTAACAGAAGTCTATAATCCCGTGAGGTGTTGAAAAAGGGGTAGGGGTGAGATCTTTAATTATTTCTGTGATAAATCACAAGGTACGAGGGTAGTTCAATAAGTCCTTAGAATGACCAACAGATGGCGCGCGAATCGCTCCAAATCATCTGTTTTCAGTCAGCACCACTCCCGACTAGATATACGGTGCAGTCACAGTCCACATCTTCTGAGTTTACGTGTTTTTATAACCAATTGAAAAAAAAAATTGTTCGTTAAGAAAAATGGAAAAGAACTAGTTCAGAGCGGTAATCAAACATTTTCATTTAAAGGATTTAACTCCATATGAGATAAAAAATGAATTGGACTCAGTTCATGGCACATCTGCCCCTGCCTTAG
>NC_046659.1:59475785-59480148 GCF_010883055.1 Belonocnema kinseyi
AGCTCCAAGGAGATTATGTTGAAAAATAAAAAAAAATTTACCCAAAAAAAATTGTTTTTATACTTCATTCTAAGGACTTATTGAACTACCCTCGTACCTTCCCGCCCCCCACGAGGCATTGGGAAAGGGGCAGGTGTGTGATCTCACTTTATTTCTGTGACCAGTCACAGGGTGCCTCCCCCCACAGGGCGTTGGAAAAGGCGCAGGGATGTGATCTTACATTATTTCTATGACGAGTCACAGGGATGCCTTTCCGCCGCCCACGCGGCGTTGGAAAAGGGGCAGGTGTGTGATCTTACATTATTTCTGTGACCAGTCACAGGAAGCCTTCCCGCCACCCCACGGGGCGTTGGAAAAGGAGCAGGGATGTGATCTTACATTATTTCTATGACCAGTCACAGGGGTGCTTTTTCGCCTCCACAGGGAGTTGGAAAAGGGGCCGGGATGTTATCTTGAATTATTTCTATGAACAGTCACAGGGGTGCTTTTCCTACGGGGCGTTGGAAAAGGGGCAGGTGCGTGACCTTACATTATTTCTATGATTAGTCACAGGGTGCCCCCCCCCCCACAGGGCGCTGGAAAAGGGGCCGGGATGTTATCTTACATTATTTATATGACCAGTCACAGGGGTGCTTTTCTTACGGGGCGTTGGAAAAGGGGCAGGTGTGTGACCTTACATTATTTCTGTGACTAGTCACAGGGGTGCCTTTCCGCCCCCTACGGGGCGTTGGAAAAGGGCAGGGATGTGATCTTACATTATTTCTATAACCAGCCACAGCGTTGCCTTCCCGCCACCCCACGGGGCATTGGAAAAGGGGCAGGGATGTAATCCTACATTATTTCTATGACCAGTCTTAGGGGTGCCTTTTCGCCCCCACAGGGCGTTGGAAAAGGGGCCGGGATGTTATCTTACATTATTTCTATGACCAGTCACAGAGGTGCTTTTCTTACGGGGCGTTGGAAAAGCAGCACGTGTGTGACCTTACATTATTTCTATGATTAGTCACAGGGGGCCTCCCCCCCTCCACGGGGCGTTGGAAAAGAGGCAGGGATGTGATCTTACATTATTACTGTGACCATTCACAGGGTACCTTCCCGCCTCCCACGAGGCTTTGGAAAAGAGGCAGGTGTGTGATCTTACATTATTTCTATGACCAGGCACAGGGTGCCTTCCCGCACTCCACGAGGCGTTGGAAAGGGGACAGTGGTGTAGCCTTACATTATTTATATGACCAGTCACAGGGGTGCCTTTCCTCCCCCTACGGGGCGTTGAAAAAAGGGAAGGGATGTGATATTACATTATTTCTATGACCAGTTACAGGGGTGCCTTCCCGCCCCCTCCACGGGGTGATGGAAAAGGGACAGTTATATGATCTTACATTATTTCTGTGACTAGTCACAGGGGTGCCTTTCCGCCCCCTGCGGGGCGTTGGAAAAGGGCAGGGATGTGATCTTACATTATTTCTATAACCAGCCACAGCGTTGCCTTCCCGCACCCCCCGAGGCGTTGGAAAGGGGACAGTGGTGTGGCCTTACATTATTTATATGACCAGTCACAGGGGTGCCTTTCCTCCACCTACGGGGCGTTGGAAAAAGGGAATGGATGTGATATTACATTATTTCTATGACCATTTACAGGGGTGCCTTCCCGCCCCCTCCACGGGGCGATGGAAAAGGGACAGGAATATGATCTTACATGATTTCTGTGACCAGTCACAGGGTAACTTCCCGCCTCCCACGAGGCTTTGGAAAAGAGGCAGGTGTGTGATCTTACATTATTTCTATGACCAGTCACAGGGTACCTTCCCGCCTCCCACGAGGCTTTGGAAAAGAGGCAGGGGTGTGATCTGACATTATTTATGTGACCAGTCGCTGGGAGCCTTCCCGCACCCACAGGGCGTTGGAAAAGGGGCAGGTATGTGATCTTACATTATTTCTACGACCAGTTACAGGGGTGCATTTTCGCCCCCACGGGTCCTTGGAAAAGGGACAGGTGTGTGATCTTACATTATTTCTATGACCAGTCACAGGGTACCTTCCCGCCTCCCATGAGGCTTTGGAAAAGAGGCAGGTGTGTGATCTTACATTATTTATGTGACCAGTCGCAGGGTGCCTTCCCGCACCCACAGGGCGTTGGAAAAGGGGCAGGGATGTGATCTTACATTATTTCTATAACCAGTCACAGAGGTGTCTTTCCGCCTCACCGGGCACTGGAAAAGGGGCAGGGATAATCAAATCTAAAAAAGAAATATGATGTTCAAAATAATCCAATCTTCTCGCGGTGAAAAGCGTGAGTAGGCAATAAGCCGAACCTAATGTATTTACCACTGATTTTCTGGGAAACTATCATTACCATAAAAAAATATTAGCAACAAAAAACGTGTATTTCGATGAAATGTCCAACTTTTATTTGAAACATTTTTTTCAATGTTGCATATTATCCGAGATAAACTTTAAAAACCATGATTTTTATGGTTTTTTTGATGATTTCACCATGAAAATCAAATTTTCGCCATTTTTCAATATCATATTCGTAACCAGCGCGTCAAACTATATAAGTATACGAAGTACGAAGAAAATCGGGCATATCCACTTTTCGGAAGTACACCCGCAAAAATTGGAACTGCTCCACCTAACAGTATACAAATACCTAAAAAAAAGGACTTTGCTTCCCAAATTTGTTTTACTGAATACTTTTCTCATAAGTTTCACTTTAAAACTTCTCTGTCAATAATGTATGCGCTTATTTGGAAATTATTACCAATAATCAATAATTTTAGAAATTTTGGAAAAGCTTTATTACTTAAGAAAATAATATAAAATAAGAAAGTGTACGAACAAGCATATAAAAATCTTAGTTTTTATGGAATATCGATATGTTTTAATATTTTCAGATAAATTTTGATGCGATTTATTTATAACAATAATATCAATTTCCTTTGAATTCGATCAAGACTATAGTTCGTTTCTTGAAGCCTTTTAGAACAATGTCAGGCCTCGAGTGTACAATGGAGACTGCTGTCCGAAAATCATAGTTCCAGAAAATTTGGCACTTCTCATTTTAAACAATTTACTCTATCTCCCTTGGAGCGTTCGCCAGGGCAGGGTTGCCGCCAGCATCGTAAGACAGACCTGTCCAGCTAGGGGAAATTCCCGCCAGGAACACATGTTCAGCGTATACTACTATTTCGGCTAGAGAGCGAGGCTGCTGGTAGAAGCGTGTTAGATTCTCCCTCTGCAACGTATGCTGCATCGTAGATACGAAATATCTGTCGTGGTACTTGGGGCGACTAACTTTTCAATATAAAATTGTAACAATGACTAGAGTTTTAATTATTTTATTTTATATGTTTACATTTATTGACGATTAATGTAATTAAAAAGAGAATTGTACAAAGTTTTTTTTGTCGTACATTATTCCATATTTTAGAATCAATAAAGTCAGATATGTTTTACTAAATATTATGTGTATTATACACTGAAAAAAAGGATACTGGCAGCAAGTATACTTTAGATAGCTGTGGCCAGATCCTCGTACTAACCTATCCGTATTTCTGCGAACGACAAATTATAATTCTTCAGAGCAAGGCTGCATGAGATAGCTGTGGCTAGTATCAAGATTGGCGTTGGAGCGAGCCCTTAGATATGTAATACGCCTATCCCAGCGGATAATATTTCGTATAATATATATAATGTTAAATATATTGTACCGTTAATTTAGCTTGCAATTTGTTTCAATATCCTAAGAATTGTATTAATTTAGAGTTGTTTAAAATTATTTTAAATTACCATTATTATTTTTAAATGTTATTTTTTTAATGTACAAAATTTAACTAGTAATAATAAAAATACGATAAACAGAGTTTTTATTGAGAGTAAGGAATTAATTATTATCAAATCACATAATTATATCAAATTTTATAACAAATGAAATAAAAAAGCATTTTATTCAATAAAAAATGGAATAAAAAACGAGGCTAAAGCTTAAAGTTATAGTTACTTTTGTTACTACGATGTCTTAAATATGGGTCTGTCATAATATCTGAATGATCAAAAACAATAATTAATAATAAGCAATAATTAATTATATAAATTCTATGTCTTATTTTATTAAAATATTAAATCTGTCTTACTAAAATTCTGAGATATTTTCCATCCCTATCCTTTTTTGTACAGTGTATATAATATTCGAAAGTGAATTGGAGCCTACTACGTTGATGTGTTTAAGTTTAAGAATTTACTTTAAGCCTTAAGATTTTAAGCCGGGGTTGAGGTTGGAGTTTACAGTTTTCACCTTCCATCTACCTGGGTATCATCAGGGCGGTCATATTTTGCCCTGTGATTCCGCTTGCATACGTATATG
>NC_046659.1:59480248-59503638 GCF_010883055.1 Belonocnema kinseyi
TTTCTATAACTGATCTTACCTTGTGCATGATGCTAGTATATTGTTAGACTTTCAAAAGTATCAGTCAACCAAAACTATGATATTAAAATATTGAATAATGTACAACAAAGAAACACTTTCTACAATTCTCCTTTGAATTACATTAATTAAAAATAAATGTAAACATACTGACACAAGATAATTAAAACTCTAGTCTCCAGAGGAAATAGTGGTGGACGCCGAACATGTGTTCCTGGCGGGAATTTCCCCTAACTGATCACATCTGCCGTAATAGATACAAAGATGGTAATAAAGAAATTATATAACTGCACTAAGTCTGTAGAGATACGTCGTTTGAGCGTGGGTAGAACACCCAGATAGTATGTGTTCTAAGTACTCAGCGTGTGCATGCCACGCTCTGCACCTATCGCTAAGAACTTCTTGACATAAAATGCGGTCACGGTATACGTATTAAGGTAGGAATGCCACGGTCCTGGCACGAAAAATTGAAACACTCTCTACCTAAATTATGCCCTGTTGATCTGAGAAAGCAATTTCGCTCCTTCGAAACATACTATTAGATATGCAAGCTCTTATGCATTGAGGTTTTTTACACATTTCGATAGTTTTTGAGCTTCTCTTTTCAATGACACCACCAAAAAAAATTCCGAGCATTATTATAGCTAATGATTGAGTTGTCAGGTATCTGAGAAATCGGGCTTTCGCTCGAGAGCTTGAGATTCCGTGAAACACCTGCAAGGCAGACCTTGTGCAAGGCAGACAGAGTTAAAGACCAAATCTGTTGAAGAGCATGCTTATACCTGCTTTGGAGAGACTCCTTCTCTGATTTTCGAGTTGATGTTTCGTCCTGAATACGGCTTTCAGGAACTCCCAGGTATGTATAGGTCTTTGCAGTGTCAAGATGTCTAATAACACTTATATCCACAAGCTCATGGTCCTTGGGAACGCCCTTAATCTTTCCTTGCTTCAAATGAATTTTAGCACACTCTTCCAGTCCAAGAACCATACCACGAAGGAATAGTAAGGAGAAGTATCCCTGTAAGTGGGAAGTGGAACCACGAACGTCCAAGAATTCGTTTATGTTTGCCAGGAATGGATAACGAGGGCCAGTTCCGCGCACATGCGCATTGTCGTTTGTCATGACGACACTCTTGGAAACTTTGGACTTGTGTTTTGAACATTTCTCTTACGATTTCTTATTTCTGATGTCTTGCAGTCCTTTAAAACTCAATTCATCCGTGCATTTACTTCTACTTTCTCGTTTCAAGCCTGTGATACAATATTTACAGAAATAATACGTTTTCAATATGATTCAACAGCTATATAACTAGAGGTTAAAAAATGTACATTGCTTTTTAAATTTTCACTATTATAAAATAATAATCACATGGCATTATTTATTGCTGATAAAATATAAACATTTTGAACATAATAACCTACAACATTTTGTTTACTGAAATTAACTTTATCCCTTACTCACGTAATCCACAAATGATTATAGTATTGTCATTGTAGTACTTACACTTTCTAAATACTTTTCCTATTTTTAATCCCATTTTCCTTCTCGCTTTTAATTCAGTTATGCGATACACACCCAAGAAAATAAAAAACAATCATGAACATAACCTACATATGAATCGGGATGTCAAAATATAACATAGGGGAGTGGGTAGAACACGTGAGAGCACAAACAGCACTGCGCATGTGCGCGTAACTGGTCCTGGTTATACATTCGTGGCAAATATTAACGAATTCTTTGGTCGTTTGTGGTTCCACCTCTTCATTCCAAACACATAGGGTGATACCACTCCTTTCTATTTCTTCATGGCAAGTACCAATCTCTCTTGTGTACTTGATGACGATATTTAAAGCATTCTGCAGTTAATTTCTACCAGAAGCATAGACATACAGGTCATGCTCAGAGGTATCCAGAAGTATTTCGTAGCGCGACTGATAGAGGCAGAAGTGCTATGCAAAAAAAACAGAGGGCTAATGGTATCGCTCTCAAACATGCCCCTCTGGAAGGTGACATTCTTCGCTGTCACATGATATTTTCCAGATGAAATAGTAACTACAGTTTTCCAAAGACCAATTTCATATGAGATTGGGCTGTCTGATCTTGGTGATGTTACGGAAATTTTAGGGGCTCCTATATATTGTTTTTCCATGCAAAAGATGAGACATGCAATTTTTGTTTTTAATCAAAAGTTTTTTTCGGAAAATTTTTTTTTGATAAGAAGGAATAGTTTGGCGAGGACGAAACTCACAGGATATTTTCACCATATTACGATAAATCTACAAAAAAAATCGAGTTAAAAAAGTTTAGCTCTCCTTAGAATCTCCTGCAAAGAAAATTAAATTATATCAATTGGTTCCCAAGATAGAACTTTTTTTTTAATCGTGCATTTTTACACAATCTAATTTCGTAAAAAAAAATTTGATCAAAAACAAAAAATACGTTTCTCATATTTTGCATTGGAAAACAATATATTTCAGCCCGAAACAATTCCGTGACATCAGCAGGGTCAGACTTCCCGATTTCATATGAAATCGGTCCAAAGGGAATTTCTCTATGCGTCTCACTATGTGTGGATGAACCTTTAAGCTTTCCAACAGAGAAACGATAAGTGTATGAGTTGTTAAATCGAAAGCTTTCCGGTAGACAATTCACGCTATTGACAGGGCGCGCTGATAGGCTGCTGCGTCTTTGCAGGTAGACATGTTAAAACGGTTCGGTATATTATATAATCATATTTTTCCACATTATTAAAATTTAATCGAAAGCAGGCGAAAGGGAAAATAAGTACGCTTCTGAGCAACTGGCGACTTCCTGTAGGAAAGGGTTGTATAGGTCACATGTGCCGCTACACGAGACAGGGGCCGTTGCGTGCGCAACCACTTCAAAAGTGGGGATCGGAAAGACCGCTGATACGGGACCTTCGTGGTTACGAAGGAACGAGGATAACTTACAATAGGAATTACAAAATTTTAAACAGATCCTAATACAAAAAGATTAAACAAACAAATTGATAAGGCAATAAGAAAATATATTTTAAAAAAACACAAGTTAACACATCGTGCTAATTAAAGAGAGAGAGCAAAACGACCACCATCCTACCATACATCACTGAGAAAACTATATCGCACAAATTACAATACATATATCGTAATTCCTGCGCTATATACATTGTAATTATCGCATTATAATAGCGCAAAATCGTGATACCGTACATTGCAAGTTTTTACATTATATAGCGCATAATTCTGCAATCTATAACGTAAGAAATGGGGATTCCCATCTGTCAGTTACATTTTGCGCTTTTGCTAAATTGTATTAAGTAAGTTCTCATTCGTCTACAATAATGTGATTTATTTCGGAGGAAATATATCAGTAAGTACATATATTTTGTGTTTTCTGTCGTAGATTCTACATGTTTTACTGAAATTTGTTGACTTCAGCGCGACGCAGTCGACGAGTTCAGAATTATTTTCCTAACCTCAATAAAACTTTCGCCGAAATATGTTTAATCATTGATAGTTGCATGTCTTACCTGCAGCAAATTTTTCATTTTCTCTGTGATTGTTTTAAATCTAGGGTCCCGATTTATAGCTCGAACTGACTCATACTCTGCCTTTTTCCCATTGCTGCTAAGGACGGCGTAGCAGACGACAGCAACAAAATTTAACTTCATGTTTGTCTGTGATATTAGTGCATTATAATATCGTACAAAGCTCCGGGACCTGATTGTATGTTATCATATTGCGCTTTCTTGCAATATATAGGTTTTGCGATATCATTGTGCGATATCTTTTTCTCCGTGATCCAAGGTGTCACAGAATAAATAGGAAAAATTCTCAACAAACACAACATCCGAAACATATTTAAACCTCCTTAGAAAATAGGACAGATTCTAAACAACCCTAATGACAAAGAAGGGAATTCTCAGTGATCTGGGAGTATATAAAATCCCTTGCTCCTGTGGCAAAGTCTATATTGGAGAAACCGGGAGAGTCTTGAACCAACGTTTAAAGGAACAGCAGAGTATAGTCATTTCACATTTCACGCAATCAGCACTCGTTGAGCATCATATCCAAAACAGGACATAACATTTGATATTACAAAACATCTGTCTTGGTAAAAACATACAATATTTTTTCGATAATCGTAGAGAACCAATCGAAATCATAAAACACCCTAGTAACATCGATCGGGACAATAGATATAATACCAATCTGATTTGGCTTTCTGCCCTACCGGGTTTATTAAAAAAAAACTTGGTGGGCGAATCAGGTTCGACCAGTCTCTACGGTGAACTGCAATGAAGGAATGAAGTAAATTGCAATGTTCACGAAATATTTGTAAGAATGGTAGATTTGCACTTTCTCATATATAGCAATTTTTTGTTTTCCGGACGTTAAGTTAGGAAAATTTTACAGTTCAAAGTTACTATTTTACTTAGTTAAGTTTTAGTTAATTAATTTTAAAAAACGGACTGATTTCAATGAAAATCAGAACTAGACGTCTTCCCGAATTTCTGATAAAATATTTAAGCTCAAAACTTGAACAATTCTAATTTTTTCTACGAAAGGGTAAAACGTTTAGAAAATTCAACAAATTAGCAGATTTCCGTAAGACTCAGAACTAAATAGTTTTTTGAAAAAGCCTATTTTTGAGTTTTATAGAAATCACGAAGTTTTTAATTAAAAAAAAAAAAAATAAGGGCAGTTTTGATCAAAAAAATGCACTATGTACTATATTATATACTAACTTATTATGTATTTTCTTCACTTTCACTTACACTTTTTCAAAATTCACGTCAATTGCAAAAAAGTGGATTGGAAACTCCAAAAAGCCTGACAGTAATGATTCTCACTAAAAATGGCCAAATTTGGGCCATATGGTTTAAAATGGTCAAATTTATTAATTTTTGCCTTATATTTATGAACCGAAAACTAATTTTGTATCCCATTTACCTAATTCGTTTGTAGAAAAGAATGAAAATAGTATCTGTAGAGTAGAAGAAAAAAAATGATATCTGCGGAAGAGTAAAAGGAAAAACGTGACTTGAGACAAGGCTTGGAGAATATTTTTTTACAAATATCACAATGAGCATAATTTAATTGTTTTCTGACTCAGATGCTTGAAGCTGGAAGAGAACTCCCAGGAGTTACTCACACAGAAGAATATAGCTAATTGTATAATATTTGATAAAGTTACATCGCGTAAAAAAAATCCCTTCTCAGATCAAGGATGGTCATTAATTAAAAATTGTAGATATTTGACCAGAAACAATTAATTTTTGGGAAATATTACTCTTACACTTATTTTCTGGAAATAAAAAACAGTACATTATATACCTAGGGGTGAAACAGTCTCTTTTTAGAGCGTAATTTTACAATGACGAACGCGAGTCGAAGCCGAGTCTTGCAACCACGCGAGGATAAAAAGACGTTTCTCTAATTGGTACATACGATACTTCATGTAACAAGGATATGATTTACAAGCTTATCGGGTCTGACATTTGAGGTTAGGTTGATGCGTTCCATAATCGTAAAGGAACGACAGCACACGTGCATTCGCTGTTCAGTTACATACAAACTTTTTTACAATATTAACGATGTTACTCACTTTTGCGAATACTTTTGCGTATTTTGTGAATGCTCTTAACCTTTGACGCTTCACTCCGTGAAGATCAATCAAAGATTTGAACGATGCTAATCAGTACAAAGTATAAACGCTCAACTTTTAGAAAAACCCAAAGATAAGAGAAGGTTAAGAGGGTCATTTAAGGTCTAGTGGGTCGAGACATAACACTTTCTAAATCTAATTATCGCCTCGCTTAAAGTGCAAGGTTTCTATAAAGAACGGAATATATTAAGATAAAGTTGGGGTTCCTATAGTATACTTCTTTGCTCGACGATTGAAATATAGCTGTTTTAAAAGGTCGTTTGCACGATAAAAAAGAAGATTGATTGATATTTAGGTAATAAGGGACTGGTTACAATGAAGAATTTTTCTTCCTAATTTTTTTCCTAAGGTTGAAGCTACTGTTTCATATTTCTCTCCAACGTTTATTAATCTTGGGGATGGGGATCGAATAACGAAAGGAGAGATGAAATTGTATTTCTGTCAGGTAAAAAGAGAAAGTGATATTAAATATTGAAAATGGGTTGCGACTATTTGAAATGATAATTGATGGTAATTTATGAATCAGTTAGGAGGGCTTAAGATATATTGGATCTTTAAACTCAGATATTCCTTATCAAGGTTATGAACAATTTATAAGGTCTTTATACATTTATAACGCTCTCTCTGGTCTAGACATTTATATCGCATAGAAAAATCAACTTGTAAATTATTTTGATATTTTTAAACCTTTTATTAAATTGGTAAATTCTGCTATTTAAAGTTCACCAACCTTTTCAATTTATTCGCACAATATACACTAAAGTGATTAAGTGACCTGAATTTTAAATTGGAGTTAACTCTCGACATGAAAGATCAACGGCCAGAAATGACCCCTTAATTCTTAAAAACTTATTTCAAAGGTTTTGTATAAAAAATGAGTGCCAGTAAAATAAATTACCGTTACCGACTTTTTTTTACTGTTTTTTACAGCATATTTTAAGGGTGAAATCTAGATTGCCGACGCCGACAGTTCAGGTGAATAACCAATTATTCATTTAAATTAAAATAATTGTTAGAAAAATATTTAAAATATAATAAAACGCTTATGATAAAAGAAGTCATAAAGGTATGGTATGGTATGTTTTGGTATGGTACGGCATGATAACAGCAATTGAATTAAAGATATATTAGATTAGTTAGAGGTTATATTAGTTAGAGGTTTAAACAACATTATTTTTGTTACCATATTTCACAAGGTTACTCCCCCCCCCCCATTTAGATTCGTTGGAAAGTGGTAGGGGTTTAGATAACATTATTTTTGTGATTATTCACAGATGTGCCCCCACCCCCTGAGACATTAGAAATAGGAAGGGGTTTGAAAAACATTATTTCTGTGACCAGACACTGGTGAACCTTTCCATCCTCCATGAGCGGTTGGAAATGAGTAGGGGTGTGAAAAACATTATTCCTGTAACCAGTCACAGGAGTGTCTTTCCGCCCCCACGATGCTTCTTAAAGTGAAAATTTTCCGTAGCATGTTGCTTGTATTCTATTCGATGTGAAGTTTGATATTTATCAAATATATTCAATGATGTGAACAGTCAGAGAAGTGCTTCCTCTCACGAGACGTTAAAAAGGGGCATGAGTTTGAACAATGTTATTTCTGTGATCAGTGACAGGAGTACCTTCACGCTCCATGAATCGTTAATCGTAATTTTTGAATAAATTGTCAAAAGTGAAGAACTGAAAAAATAACTCTTAAATCACATGACCTTGATCTAAAATATCTGATAGTCTCTTCGGTTTGCTTGAAATCTGGGTTTTACCGGTACCGAAAAAATATAAAAATCGCTTTTTTGTTTTTTGAAAGGACCCGCACCAAATACATAGTAAAAAAGGTCCCAATGGAATTTTCGAAGTTTTTGATACTTTTTAGCTTATGTTCTCTTGATCAAAAAACCCCTATTGCAAAAACTCAAATTATGGACAGTTTTTGCGCTACGACCATTTAAAAATCAGTTATTGGTACATTTTTTTACCTGTGGAGTGGAATATATAACAGAATTTTTTTCCACCCTTTGCATTGCACAAAGCGTTCATAAAATTGCAGGTTATCGAGGTTCAAATGCGAAATTCAATTTTTATTATCAAGAGGTGTTTGGTTGTCTGAATCGATGTTAAAATAGCTAATTCCTAAACGCATGACAATCGCTCGTTTCGTTTGAAATATTGTAGCTGCTTGGCTTTGATTCGCCAGTTGTAATCAAGCAGTCTAAAACGCCTCATAAGAAATGCTTATCTCGTTCTAATGGACCCACTTTAACTTCAACACTAAGCGTTTAAGAAAGCACCCAGACGATAAAATCAACTCCCAGCGTTGCTTTTTGGCTCGGATTAGCCAGTTTAAGGCAAGTGGTCTAAGAAATCTTTTATGGAATAATTATCTCGTTCTTACACTACCACTTTAACTTCAATGGTAGGCGTTTAAAATATCACCCAAATAACAAAATTAGCTCCAAGCGTTTGATGTTTGGCACTGATCAGCAAATTCAAGTCCGCAATAATTATTTGATTGTACGAGTAAAAATGCTTTGACTTGAGTTCGACTTGGTTCGTTTACTTGTTTTAATTTGAGCCTTGTCTTGACTAAGACGACGTTTACTGGATTCAAGGCGAGCCTTGTCTTGGCTGCAATTATCGAACCTTTTTTGGCTCATAAATGAGATTGAAATTGTTGAATGAGAAATTTGTAATGATTTAAATAGTTATTTTTAATTTAAAAATTCAGAATCGGTGAGTCTGAACGAGTATAACCTTTAAAAATTTTCTTCAAACAAATAAAAATTATAACTTTCTAGAAGGATCTCCTCAACCGTTTGAAATACGTAAAAACAAACAACATTTTCTGTATCATCGTCAAACCAGTATAAAGAAATCACAATGCGTAAATAAGTTGTTTATATATATATATTTTTATACTATATATATATAGTATAAAAATATACAAGATTGTTTAACCATTAACAAAGATTAGCTTTTATGACTGTTAGAATTACCCTTTTTGATAGGGCAGGTATACGCTCGAAGTTATAAACCGCACGTGTTGGAGTCATAAAAATTCGACTCAAGACATAAATTTATGTCTTCAAGACATAGCAACTTGTCTTCAATGCATCGAGTTTCGAGTTTGAAGCTCGATAACATTCTATTACATGAACGCTTCGTGCGTCGCCTATACGCTCAGGGCATACACAAAACGCTTAGCGCTTATCACTTCCAACGCGATTACGTCGCGTTGTTCGTCCGTACAATTATTTTTCTGCATATGCTTGCAAGAGAGCAATGCAAAGGGTGGAAAAAGTGTTTGTGCTACATTCCACTCCGCAGGTAAAAATATGTACCAAAGTCTGAATTTTAAATCGTCGTGCCACAAGAACTGTTCATAATTTGAGTTTTTGCCTTAAGCTTTTTTGATCAGGAGAGCATAAACTGAAAAATAGTAAAAAAATTAAAAAATGTCACCGGGATCTTTTTTATCATGTATTTGGTACGGAGTCCTTTAAAAAAATTATTATTTTTTATATTTTGTTGGGCCCTTCTTAATCCCTAAATAGGGGTAATTTTTCAAATTTTCTAGACACAAAAAGCGATGCTCACTTTCGTTTTTAATTACAAGTAATTTGATACCTGTAAAATATTTTTGTATTTTTTCCCCATGTCGCTAGCGACGTCCAAAAAATAGACTAAAAACAGCCTATTTGGCGTCATTTTTTATGGGGGAAAATGTTGTCACCGGGTCAAATATTTACCAAAAAGGAAAGGGTAATACTTTTCGGTTTTTGGGAGGTATCAACGAAATAAGCGAATTGTAACTGTTTTAATATCCATACCAAAAATTTGTGTCTTCTACAGTTTTTATATGATTTTTCACGTCCTTTTTATTCAACATAAAAATATTTTTATTTCTTTTTAAGCGTAGAAGAAAGTTGAACTTTTTTCGTTGAGTCAAGATGAAGAAGTTGATTGATCTTTTTTATTTTATGAAAATAAGCGTGAAGTAGTTTTTTTTGGGATACCTCCTGTTTTGATGACTTAAAAATCTTTCAATATTAGTGAAAAGAATTTGGACTTCTACAATTTTGACAGCATTCTCACGCGTTTTTCAATGAAAATAAGTGTGAAAAAATATTTAACTACTTTTTTCGAATTTTGAACATTTGTATGCTTTCATTTTAGACTTATAAGGAAGCTGGTGTATTTCCCTTTTAAGCATTTCATGTGAAAAAGTGCTCAGACAATTATTTTTGTACGATAATAAATAATAAGTACTCCTGTGAACGAGCATGATGCTCGTTGGAGTACGTAACGCTTATTTTCATAAACAAATAGTTGTCAGCCCATTTTTCACCATTAAGCTTTTCAAATTAAAAAACTTCGGTTTTCTTTTTCGGCCAACTTTCAATTCTAATGGACTTTAAAGGAAAAAGCAAATTTAAGATAATTAGGGCCCATTCCTGTTTTGAATCATATCTGATTCGGAACGACAAATTGGCGAATTTCAATATCTTCTTTGCAAAATGTTTTTTTTTTTCAATCTAACTCGAGGTCTAAAAAAAAGACGCTTTACACCAAGAATATGGAAACTAGCCAATTTTTCACTCTGGGTACAGAATTAATTGAAAACTGGAATAGGCCCTAATTATCTAAAAAAATGTAATTCTAATATTTAATATCGGAACTGCACTGCTATTCAATAAGCAGATAGATAGGTACACTTAAGAAATATAATGCCCCAATAGTAAGATAATCGGTTTTGAATATTTCATATGTATTTACAGTTGAACAAGAAATTACCAAATCCACATACTGACACCTGTTCGAGCATTCTTTAGGTATGAAAATAGTTGTAATTTAAGAAGTCAATAATCTTGAATTAGTTACTAACAGCAGTTGATGTAGACTATAAACGTGGCGCCCTTACTATTATCGACCGAATAAACTTTTAATTGCAACAAAATAGTTTAAAAGAATAATTTAATTCAAGGAAGGATTCTTCTATAATTTCTGGAAATAAATGAAAACTCATTCGAGAAAATTCGATAGCACGTCTGCAGCTCACGATGAAAAATTGTTTTGCGCCTTTTACGTTTAATCAATTGTTAGTAATTAATAGATT
The DNA here is from genome assembly GCF_010883055.1 of Belonocnema kinseyi. Lineage (NCBI taxonomy): Eukaryota > Metazoa > Arthropoda > Insecta > Hymenoptera > Cynipidae > Belonocnema > Belonocnema kinseyi. The sequence continues at coordinate 59,491,054 of NC_046659.1, forward strand.
TAAGAAATAGCTATTTCGAATAAATATAAGAACCCGATTATTTAAATGAACTGGATTTTTACCTCGGTCCTGAAGTTTTACATTCGCTAACCATCTCTGACGTTAAAACGTATGAGTTATTATATCATTCTCATAAGAAAAGGTAGAAACATCTGAATCTTTAAATCTCTAGTCTAAATCTGAAACTCAACACAATGTTTTCTAGACACAGAAGGTCTAAGTTCTTAATATTTATTAAAACTGTTATTGCCTTCATTTTTCTTTCTCAGACTAATTCAATTTCCTGCAACTTCTTTGTTGTATGTTAAAAGACTTAAATAAATAAATATAGCAAAAGAAACAACATTTGAGAAGTAATCTGCTTTACCTTCGCACATGGAACAACTAACATGAGGCTTCCAATGATAAAGCTTCCACCGTCGGTAAATTAAGAGGCTAAAGTGGAAATTCTGAAAGCTCCGCGCAACCTTCCTCTGTTTTACCGACAGTAGAAAGTCGAAAATGTTTACTAAAAGCTTTCACAGGGGTCAGTGGTAACTGGAATTTGTGAAGATAGAAATTAAAGTGAACTATATATGCATGTAAATTGTATTGCTCGAAGTAATATTGACACTAGCGGATTGAAAGAGTGTACTTTCAAAGCTTGGTATATATTTACTGCTTTCAGAAAGTTCTTTTTAGCTCTTCAGTGCCATTCTATGCCACCCCTAATTATACTAACGTGTCAAAACCCTGCCCTTGTAGTAGAGATTCAACTAACCCTTTTTGTTTTCAGCCTATTTTCATTTGATTACAGATATTACTACCTGGAATTTTCTCGTTTGTAATAAAGTTAATATAGAATAGGGTCAAAGAATGACAAATTGATTGAAAGGAAAATTATCACTAATTTAACTGTTAGAATTATGGCCCGTGCCAAATATAATTATAGGTTAGAATCCAAATTTTAACATTTTACTTCTGTTCTATTTTTTGACCCGTCACATCAGAATACTCCCGTAATACACTGATTAATCAGTGATTCATGAGTAAAAATAATTATGACTTGTCTCAGTGACCTACTTCTCACTGATTCAAATTCTTCATTTATGTGCATAAGTCTATATAAAAAGTGGTGTCATGATATGTCTCGACAATCACGCAATAATTTTGGTTGAAAACCCGATTAGTGTTTTTAGTCGGAAATTGGTATTAAAAAAAAGATTATATTTCAAACAACATTCACAACATTTACAGATGTTTAAAATTATGTTGCCGCTTTACAATAGAAATCTATCGTTTTACATCAAATTCATTAAATTTTAAATACGATTTACATTTTGGAACAATTTTGTGATGTCACGTTATTTTTTTCATACAAAATTTCTTTCCTCAATACAAACATTCCGAAGAATATTTACAATATTTGAACAACAGTAAACCATTCCAGAGTTTTCACTGGAATTTTAAAATGAATCTTACAATTTTGAACAACTTTAGGTTATAATAGTTATAAGTATTTTAGAGTTTTTCACTGGAACTGCAAAATTAATCTTACATTTTTCAACAAATTTAGGTTGTAATAGTGTTTATTGTCAGAAACCAATTTCAAAATTGAGAAATTAGTTTTTAGAAACTGAATTGTTCAAGATAAAGATTAAAGTCTCACTGCAGATTTAAAAAATATAAACTCACTTTCGATTACTCAGTCAATTCCAGGGTACATTTTGTTCAATCATATTTTTCTACCAGAAGAAATACAATTGGTTAAAGTTTCAATGTGACCAAAGTTTTTAATTCTACTTTGATTGATTTCAAATTAAAAGAATGCCATCAAACCTACTTAAAAAATGTGCCCGCCACAACCGTAATGTCGTGATTGTGAATTCTCTTTTGTTAAAGCCCCTTAGGATTTAAAGAGCACATTCTCATCACGTATCTTGGGCTTCACACTTTTTTTTGCCAAAAATTCGAACTTTTCTACATTATGTTCAACACTTTTATATTAATTGTATGTTGCATTAATTTCTGTACCTTGGGCTGGGATTGTTTATTAAGTTATTGCAAAATAAAGTACAAATTTTATTTATCGTGATTACTTTAGTTTTTTTTTCTTATTTTACATTGAATTTTATTCTCAACTACCCTGGAAATGTATAATTTCAATATATTATTACAATTCATAATATGCATTGGTATTGAAACATACGTATTTTCATTGTCTTGATTTTATAATTTAAAAAACCGCGCATTCTATAAAAAATTTTTTTTCATTGAACAATTTATTGGAGCTTGTGTCGTATTCCCATCAATTTAATTTTTTATTTGCAATGTTCTTTTTTACGATTTTAACCAAAAAATCGCATCCTAGCGTAAAGTGGGAGTTGTATGAAAATTTGTAGATATACTTTAGCTGAACAATTTTTTTGAATAAAATGTTATTATAGCTTGTGTTGTATATCAAAAATGAAATTGTTTTACTATTAATCTTATTTTTTACAGTTAAAAGAAAATCTACCGATTCTGTATAAAAGGGATTAATAAAAAAATTGGAGAACCTTTTTGAGCGAACAACTTTGTTTATTAATTTTGTTCGTACCTTTCGTCGTTTTTCAGAATTTTGTAATTTTTATTTTTAATATTATTTTTTACGATTAAAACTAAAAATACGCTTGCTATAAAAAACTGTTGATGACGTAGCTCTTTTTTGGGTGACAATTTCAGTTTACTGGTTTTTTGGTAGATTATGTCGCTTGCCCAAACATTTTTATTATTTTTTTAAAATGTTTTTCTGATAATCATTCAGGGCTTCCCAAAAACAACGTTTTTCTTTCTTTGGCTTTTTTCATATCATGCGTTGTTTGGCTAAAAATGTTCATTTTCTTTTATTTTTTTAGATTTTCAAAATGCTATAACTCTGATAATTTTCTCTTTATCAAAAAAACTCGTGAGAATTCATTGTTCGAGTTTCCAAGTACTAAAAAGAACCGTACATAGAATTTTTAAGTATTGAAAAAATTGTCTGAACCATTTTGAAAATGCTCTAACTTTTTTAATTTTTATGAAAAATAGCTGGTTAACGAACTCGATTTTATTTCTGGCCCCTAAAAACGTTTACTAAAGCACAACTCAATCTGATTAATCATCCAAAAGTTATCCGGTATACCACCTTGATCAAAAAGTTTTAGGACTTTATTTTTAAAATCAAAAGGTTCGGGCATATCGAAAGAACGCCAAATGAACGACTAACGAAAAAAGTGTATCAAGGTAAAGTAAATAGCAGCGTGCACAGAGGCAGACCGCGGAAAGAACGGTTTTAATGTGTGAATGAGACCCTAGTTAGAAGAGACATAAGAAGCCACAGAAACCCGAGAGCCTACATGAAAAAATACATGGGCATAAAAGAAGCTAGAGTAGTAAGTCAGGGCAGAAACTTGACGACTTTGTGTGGATTTGGGGTGATTGCTAGAGAGATTGATCAGCAACCTGGGTCGGAGCAATGTGCGGAACGAACGTGTTATTTAAATAAATATCACGAGAATTCTAAATCAATCTAAAGATTTTATATCCCTGCCTCATATTACTCCCTGCGTTATTTAATGAATAGGAAAAAGTTGCAGGGAGCCAAATCAAGTGAATTCGGTGGTTGTTGGATGGTCTTCGTTTCGTTTTTAGCCAAATTCTCACGGATTGTGCGACATTGTGCGACGGTGCGTTATCGCAGTGACATTTTTTGTGTGTGAAAAATCGAAACCACACACAAAGATGTCAAGCTATCAAGCTGAAAATCTGACAGAACGTCAATGACACTTCTACCAACACAAAAAAAAAGAATTGAAATCGACCGAACGAGAGCGCCACACGGTGATGAGTCCTAAAACTTTTTGATCAAGGTGGTGTGGTCGACGACAGCGACGACAACGACGATAGAGACATCATCATAAAACCTTTTCTTTCTAGATTCAGGAGATCTTAAAACGTCGGCATTTGAAGAAATCCGCGAAACTTATTTTTCACATTAAACCTATAATCCCATACGTTCTCATTTATGAAAATGTAAAAATATTTATGAATTTTGTCTAAAAAATTAATTTGATGCTAAGTTTGGTAATTTATGCATATGTATTGAAAATAATATTCTACTTTTCATTGCAATATTTCATAGCTAACTGTATCTTGTGTTATTTCCGCACATCAAAAATAGCTGTGTATTTATTTTCTCAATCTTTAATTGATTGATTTTTACTGAATTTTCTGTTTTACACCAGGACGGAAATTCAAATATTTAAGATTTAAAGTTACAAAAAATTTAAATGTTATTAGGGTATCATTAACATGTCTTCATCAAAATCTCTTTAAGGATGAATGCTAAAACTTGACAAACAATAAAAAATATAAAATAATAAGATGACATATCCGCAGTCTTAGTTAAGCTCTTACTACAACTACTTAATCCCACCTATTTTGAGTAGAAAACGTTACTCTTGGGAATCCGGTCAGTACAATCTAAACGAAAGTTTTTATTTTAAATCTGCGAATAAATATTAAAATTTCGAACTATTGCATTGTTCTTATTCGATTTTAATTCTCTATAGACAATTTTAAATATTTTCTGAATTTTTAACCATATTTAAGAACTCTGTAATGCAGTCTCAAAAAAATTTTAATATCTAAACTTACTCATATTTCAGACATAAAATATATATTGTTCTGCTGTTATTTTTTACCCATGGAGGTTTCCTTATTTTTCTAATTCAAATTTAAATTTATCTTCGATAGAGAATTCATGCTTCTGTAGTTTTATTAGTTTTTGGAAACAAAATTGAAACTTTCATTTTGTTGGTGACATATCCAATCCCACATTTGAGAGACGAGTTTTAAACTTCAAGTTTGACCAAAAAGTTATCAAGCGAATATTTTGTATCAACTAAGGTTAATACATGATTTAATATTTTAAAGTTAAATATCAGATTTACTTGGACAACTGCATTTTAGTGTACTATGAGGAATAAACATATGTTAGAGTTCATACTCCGAGAATCTACTTGGCTTCAACTTGGCTTCAACATATAAATTGCACAATTTGAACAATAAATATCGAACAACACAATATAAAATTGTCTAATATGCAAATTATTTTCAATTTGACCTGTTAGAGGTTCAAATTGTTTCTTCTAATTTCAAATGAAATTTTATGATTTTGAAGGTTTTAACTAAAAATGATTCAATAGCACACACATGTTAATTTAAAATTACCCAATTTGCAATATTTTAATCTAAATTTCTTGCATTTTTATAATTATGCAAAAATAATATAAAAATACCTTCTATATGTTCTTGAACCTAAATAAATTTTCATTTCTAATTATTTAATATATTCAACATAAAAAATGTTACATTTTTCAACTATTTTTTTAATTAAAAAAAAACCAGGTTTACATTTTTGAATGTGAAATTATTGCATACGCAAGGATTTCAAACAATATAAAATTTCAGCTTTTTAGGTTTCCATCTTGAAATAATTTTCAAAAATCTAGAGCGATTTATTTCACAATCGATGAATTTGAACTGTTGGCTTAAGATAATTTTTAATTGTAAATCTATAGGAAGCTGGCTACATCAACTTCATTTTCTTTACGCTTTCACAATTATTGCTTCAAAGCGGAAAAAAGACAATCATTCACACACTTAATCTATTTTACGTCTAATCAAATAATATTTTCTATTCTTGCATCAACTTAGAATTATGACAATGGAAAAAGTTTTACTATAAAAGACTTATTAGTCTCGAATCAAGGAATTTATTAAATTCCTGCATCAACTTTGAATTATTTTTATAAAAAAAGAGTATGAAAGAACCGACCTTTCAAATATCAAAAATGACGATAGCTTACTATTCAAAAGAATGTATCAATATTATAGGTCAATTGATTTGTCTGGTAACAATGAATCTATTATATTTTTGCATCAACTTTAATTTATGAGAATGAAATAAGTTTTATTATAGAAGCAAACTTTTGAAATATTTTAAGTGCTAAAAAAATTTATCTACAACTTTTCTCAATTTATCGTGCTCGTAAGGAAGAGTGATAGACATGAATAGATAACACATCTGGAGAATTTCTTAAAACATTGTATTGAGTATGAACATTTTTAATTATTGATTTGTTCACTTAGTGCTCATTATTTTATATTAACAGCAATAGATAAGAAAAGTTAATTAACTGATTAGTAACCAAAATCGGTAAAGAATTATTCAATATTTTCAAACTACTGGCCGAAATTATCTATACTACATTAAAGTACCTTCTACTCATAGAAATTTAGTTACATAATACGTTAAAACCGATATTACAGTTTAGTATAATCTTTTAAGATTTAGGGAGATCGGGTATGTTTATTGGAAAATTAATATAAGTTCTACCAAACTTGCAAAAAAATAGTGATATATAAAATTCACTATATTAAATTCAAGCAGGGCAATAATGTCAAATATTGGAAAGATTTGAATATTTCTTTCACATTTTGAAAGAGAGGATTCTGAAATTTGCTAAAGTTTATACTAAAACTTATGAGTCATTCTAAAAGAATGTGACGGACGAAAATACTAAAAGGACAAGCTCGCGAACCTCTCGTGAATCTCCGTCAACTCATACTGCACAATTATATCACATCAATACGCACATTATTATTACATTAGTAATATTTGTATACATAATACTTCTCGTATACATAATACTGTAGAACACACATTCGCTGAGGTATCTAACTTAACATTTACTTATATACATAGTACGCATACATATACATATAACACACGCATCGAACGCAAATCACGATTCCGTACATACTAAGTGGTAAAAGTTTTTGCAATTGTGAGAAACGGCTAGGTGATTAATAACTCGTCTTAGAAACATTCAAAATAAAAAGTAAAAACAGGAAAATATTATGTTTTAATAAGGTCAAAACTGGGATTGAAATAAATGCAAAAATATCCATAGATTTTTCTTTTTAGTTTTTTTTTCAATCACACTGGAAAATACGTGTCCATACATAAATCTTGATCAGTTTAGCGGGAAACACGAAGTTCTCTGATTCACATCGCGAGCGTCCGGCTATGAGGTGCGATCGGCGGATTCGGCTAACCTCGGGAAATTATCGGAGTTATTCGGATTTTTTATATAGTATTTTTATTAACTTATATACCTCAAACTATTAATTTCTGTAATTGTTTTATATTATTTGATAATATAATTATCAATTCTTATTATTCTACGTTTTAGTACATAAAATATCAATCTTTGCTATTAAATATACCCATTCTTGTTCTCAAAGATCTTAAGTTTTTATATTCTAATTGTAAAGTTTCGTAATTACGCCAATAATTGTTATAAAATTTCTTTTAGTGTAATTTGTATGATATAAGAAATATGTATTTTTTATTCTGATAATAGCTTGAAAGGTAATAAAACTCTGCTTCTAATACGCCTAAGTTAAATGTTCTTGAGCTTATTTCAAAGGTAAGTCTCCATTGTATGTTTCTATATATGGTCACGCCCATGAGAGGAACTGACCAATTAAAAAAAGAGGCTCGACGAGCGGGAAGTTTGAACTGAGTATTTTAATATGACGTCATGGAATGCAGATCACTTTTTCGAGAAAATATTCGAAAAGTAAAAGTAACCCTGAAATGTCATAATAGTAAAATTCTTCAAGTGTAGAATGTATTTTCTCAGTCCTGTTCCATTCTTTTGTCGATTGGTGACCTTTCAGTGTCCCGCAATGTAATCTACTGTCCGAAATTTGAGATGAGAGTACCTGATCTGAGACTCTAACCTTAAATTTTGGATATTTTATTTCGTGACACTGAAAGATCTCTAATCGGCAAAAGAATGGAACATGACTGAGAAAATAATTCTACACTTGAGGAATATTACTATTCAGGCCTTTATAACTTACCGTTGCGTTTAGAAATTTTCCTCCAAAAAGTCGTGAGCAGTTGCAGTGCAGAGCCACGTAGTTACCAAAAGTCATGTAACCTTCCTGGCTGCTGACATTTCCACATATCGTAGCACGATACATTTAAAAATTCAGACCTTTATAACTTACTTGTAATTTTAGACTATTTTATCCAAAAGAAATGTCTGCATTCCTATGTCAAAGATATTATGCGTATATGAACAGTTGTCATCAACTGTGCTGACCTTCCTGATACTTGCACCCATTCATACATGACCTCACGGGCATACTTAATATGTCGTGAAATATTTGAGTCGGTTTTTGATTCTATTAAATGAATTTTTAGTTGACAAATTTTACTATTAAAAGAAAATGAAAAATCAGTCATACTAATCAATCGCATGCTAGTGGACCACAACTGCTTCGACTGCGCATGTGCCGAAAAGCATTATTATCGATAATATATCTTTATTGATTCAAAATAGACCCGCGCTTTTTGACACATGTGCAGTTGGAAAATTTGCTTGCAGTAGGCGTATTGGTGGAAGTTCACTGTACATCAATGATTTTTTTAAATTTGTAAGTATTTGCACATTTTTCTACATTTTCAGCTTTTTCGTACCAAACTTGACCCTATGGGATAATCCAGGAGGAAACACCTAAAAATATGTAAACAATTTAGTAAAATACTATGAAGAATCCTCTAAAGTAGGCCAATGAATTTAATTTTTAAAAATTATTTGCAGAGTTTTTCAATTGTCTGAAAAAATATAAATTGGATGCTTTCTGCAATATCATTTTCTTAAGACTGTACGTACTTGCCCCGAAAAAGGGGAGGAATTGGAAAAGGCACTTCGTTTTACGGGGAACTTACATATTCTACCCTCCTCTTTAATAACAGGATTTCCACTGTGTTTCCTGCACGCTCCTATCTCGGCAACGGAGTTGCCGTTTGTAATTTAATCCTCTGTTATACTCATTTTATTGTATCATTACAAATCTACTATTAGGACTCTGAGTAGCTTCTACTTCCTAAAGAAAAAGGATATAATGAACGAGAAATAAGGAAGGAAATTCTGAAAGACCTTCTATGATACTGATAATATTGTAGGTTCTTTATTTTACTTCTCTCATTGTTACAAAATAATAGAAAAGAGGATACATCGCAAACACTCATTAACAGCAGCTTCCTAAAAAATCTAATTATACTTTTAAGACACTCTACAAAATAATTGTTGTCCTTACATATAAGGTATAATATTATAACATTTATCAGGACGTCAAACAATAACATTTTCCCGTGTAGGAGTGTGTGAACTTTGATTGTGTGGAAAAATATTATTGTTTGACGCCCTTTGGATCGATGAATATCATTTGTGGTTAGTGGAATTTCAATCGCTATCGCGCGGCAATGAGTCTCCGTCATGGTTCACAAAAAGCACTTTAGGTCATCCGTCTTTTTTACATTCTCATCATTTATGATTGAGATAGTATCAGATTTGTTGAGATTTGATACAACATTTTAAAAATATCTCTCCACGTTTTGAGACCCCGTGAGCTGCCTGTCTGTTTGTCCGAAGAAAAGATAACTCCAAAAAATGAACCGATCAACTCGAGCTTAGGTGCACTTTTTAGAGATCCTAAAAGAAAACACGAATTCGTTAATCAGCATTCATTGACCAACGATTATGATTTTATACAGCGAAAATGCTATCAAAGAATCAGATGCTGCTGTTTTTGAACGAATTAGCCTACAGCTTCAGGCCATCCATTTACAGGAGATAAGTTATTTAATAACCATCCTCATTATCATGAATTCTGAACCTTTGAGCCATGCTGTTAAAGGTTTTGCTCAAGGGGTTTAACGCTAAACAGAACCATAGTGCACTGAAGGAGTCTCCTTCAAATATACCCGTCGTAATCTAGCAATCAAGCAAGTAAATAGTCATGTGGCACAAAAGGATACGCTTGCTTGTAGTCAATGTATGCCATGTGTAAGTTCATTTAATGCTCACGAGCTTGAGTCATGGCAACAGCGTCTATAGTGACTAGATCCTTACAGCCTCGTGAGTTCTTACAAAATCCTTTTTGTTCTTCTGTAACGATGTCATTCTCATCACAATTATAATATACCTTATCTGCAATGATAGCTGTAAGACATTTATAAATTGTCGGAAGGCAGGCTATCGGTCGAAATTCAAATGCATTTTAAGCGTCTTGTTTTTTAAGTAACATATAGGAGCATAAAGCCGGGTGTCAGATCTGAGCGTTCAACGATCTTCTGAAAACACCTTGCGAACGCAAGATGCACGCTCGTCAGGTACTTGTACCATAAGTGGTGCACCATGTCCGGACCTGTAGCTTTCCAATTACTTGCCCCTTTCAAGACCGCTGAAACATCCAAAGCTGTGATGTTTGTCACTTGCATTTCAGGGCTATTGCTTGCCCTTTCTTTCTCCAGTTTGAACCACGCATTGTCCAAATTGCATCAGTCCATAATCTCATTCAGTATTGCTGGTGTTAATGTCTCGATGTGCCGAGGATGGATGATTTTAGTAACATGGTTTATCAGCTTTCTGGTTCTATTTCCTTTTTTATATTGACCGAATTTGCACCTTACTTTGCTGACATCCATAGCTAACCTGATCTTTCATGGTGGATCCCTTGCTGAAACAAAAACTGCATTTGCAGGCCTAGTTTTGCGGCCCAACTTTCTAACGGTTGCCACAGCTGCACAACATACAAGATTTTGCACCTCTAACGCAGTTAGTGTTGCGTTTAAATACGCAGGTAAAATCTTGTTGTTCAGGTGTTCTATTAGTGAACGCAGATTACGTTTGATGTTGATTTTTGGTAGAGAATGCCTTAGTGTTGGTTCTACATATCTGAACTCTAGTAAAGCATGACCAAAATTCCTTTAAAGATACTGTAATTTTTTCTGGGACTTCACAATGCACATTCTCGTTATTAATATCCGGATGTAGTTCTAGTGGATCCGGTACATGATGTTCATTATCCCTAGCACCTATGCCTTCAGCTTCAATCAAGTCTTCATTGTCCACATCTTCCAAGGCGAATTCATCAAAAGGAAGCTGCTGTTCCACTTCCAGCTGATAGCAGCTATTTTAACAGCCAAAAGCAATCTGTTTACAGATATTTAGCGTTTCTGATCTGCCAGAATCTGTTCATTTATTTTTGTGGCTATCTCTCGGTATGTCCTCTAACTGATGATTATTGCCGTCGTTTTTCTACGCCAAATCAACCTGTTGTTTCATTTCCATTGCTCGGTCTTCTGTGATGTGTAGATTAGTATTTGTTAATTAATTACTTGCGGACTGGCGTGGGGCAGCTAAGGAATCACTTTACCCCAAATAATGTTTCTAGCAGTCGATCTAACAGAGCACTTTGCCAAAAAAGGTTTTGGTTATTTGGAAAAATTAGAACAGATGTAACCTCCGGAAGCTACGACCACGTTCGTTCATCGAACGATCGATCTCAACGCAACCGGAAGTAATACGTCATCCGACTCGTTACTTTCCACAACACTAGAAGACGATCGTGTCGGAAAAGTCACTCAACAAGCCGAAAGAGAAGAAAACTCAATATTTTAAGAATGGAACTAAAAGACATAAATGGACAAAAGATATATTTACTTTAAATTAAACACTAATCAAAATGGTGTCGAATAACACATTTGATTTAAACTAGTTCAAAAATCGGATATCCCACATTCGTCAGAACCTTGGTTGATACTGAACTCCCAGGAAAAAGGGCTCCGAGTCTGATAAACAAACAGACATCACGCTACTACCTAAGTAACAACCCCAACGAAAAGGCACGGTACAACAGTCAAAACAGAAGGAAAATTCCGAGAAGAATAAGTATTGGGTGAAAACCATTCCGTCAACAATGAAACCCAAAGGTCACTCGAAAGAAGCACAATAACATTCAATACATTATTAACAGAATTGATTTCCTTCACCTTAGCGATAAAATTTCTTAGGGCGACTTTCGGTACATTAGGATACTTTACAGGAAATTTTGTTCTTAAATTGTATCCTTTTTCCATTTTCGTTTCAAACTTAGCACTTTCGTAATAGAGATGCACCAATTCCTCTTTCATTTTGGTATCCCAATTGATGCTCTCCCACAGTATTTTTGTGGCGGTGGTTTGCTGCAAATAGCTAACGCCAGCCAAAGCATCCTCAGAAGGCACAGTTTATGTTCTACTGCTTACCGTTTGTCGCAGATGTTCTTGCTGGCCAGCTGTTTTATTAGTGACATCTGCCTAACCATTTCGCAGCTCATCATTGCCACTGTCCCGCATGCTGTGGCCGCAGCTGTGGCTCCAGGAGCGGCCCCACGATCCTCGAGAAGTATTTAATTATCTTTAATATACTCTTCATTATTATTTGAGTTTTGGTGCTCTTTTTAGTCCCTCTCCTCTTCGTTATCAGCCTGTTTGGCATAGGAAACCTTGCCAGTAGCAATGCTAATGCCAACATGGTCATCAAAGTCATGAGAGGAAATCTCAAGCCCTATATTAAAAAACATTTCTGTGGCGAAATGTTGTCACAGGCTTATACTGCCCAATATGTTGAAGGCATTTTTGGTTAGAGTTGGATTTTTATTTGATCATTTTGCACG